>NC_143013.1:100677484-100840817 GCF_055824585.1 Amblyomma mixtum
CGTGCCTTCTTCTTCTGAAATGCACGCTGCAACGAATCTCGTGCAACTGGTAACGAGTTTTTGCAAGCCTGAAAACGTTCAAAATTAAAACCTAATAGTACAGCCTAGACAAACAAAAATGACAATTTTTTTTAATACTATAACTTGACAAACAAAACTCTTCAAAGATCTTCAGCGTTGCGCCTGAAACAAACAAAATAGCCGCTTATATCAAGCGCAGGAAGCTGCATTTTGGCTCAACAGCTCAGATGGCGTATTCGCTGAAGATCTGCGACGGAAGCTACTTTCGCGAAACTAATATTCTATACAAAGAGTACAACAACACTACAAGGACGTGCCACCTCTCGCAAGAGGACTCAACCCAGTAGCCGAGAATTCCGAAGAAGAAGACCACAGAATCAACTTCGAAGAAACCTACGTCCTTTGAACCTAAACGAATTACCCAGAATACTTCTTATCGAATCTTTGCATGCTCACACCATTCCTAGCCATGTCAACTGCGCAAGAGGCAGCCCTCTCTCCCTTTCCCCCACCTCTACTCTTTTGCATGCACAGGGACTTCGCTCACGAGGAGGGGGTTTGCTAACGTTAGTTTCTTCAAAACTTTGCCACAAGGCTAAGGTATCTTTTCAGCTAATGTCGCCTGACTGTGAGATTTTGGCATTAGACTTTCTTCTTCCTGGGTGCTCCCCATTTTCCTTAGTAAATGTTTATTTCCCCTATGGAGTCCAGGATACTAGACCGCTAGATTCGCTTCTCGCTAGCTGTGGAAACCCACTTCTCATGGCTGGCGATTTCAATTCACACCATGTGTCTTGGGGCTACCGCACAAATCTATGTGGGAAGCGCCTTTGGGACTGGGTTTCTGATAACAGCCTTACGTGTCCAAAATCTGGATCAGCCACTTACCTTTGCGCTCAGTCTAAATCTGCTTTAGATCTTACATTCGCCAGTCCTGGAATTGGCATAATGAATTGGTCGACTGTTGATTGCGGCTCCTCAAGTGACCATATACCTGTTCGTTTTGATATCTTATGTCGTGTAACTCCTGCGGCTCGTCCGTTGCGGACGCATGTTAATTATGACAAATTTGAGACGATGTTGCGCTCTGCCCTCGCGTCAGTTTCTAACATCGCCGAAGATCACCAGTCAACAAGCATATGCCTGGCTTTAGAGGATTGCCGGAAAAAATCGGAGTTCCTGGTGTGGCCCTCAAATGGGAATTCCTCTAATCATTGGTGGAACGCGGGCTGTACGAGGGATTACAGGCGGAGGAAGGCAGCATGGAAAAAGCTTCTTTATAACCAATGCCCAAATAACTGGAAAGATTATAAATTCATAGCAGCCACCTTTAAACGCACAGTTTCTCGTGCGTAAGAGAAATATGACTCTGAACATTTTGATTTTCTTTCAAAGTCAGGCAGCCGACGGGCATTATTTGGCTTTTTACGGTCCAGGAAACAGGTCCTGCCTTCTCGTGATTTACAGTCATTAGTTATGTCTCCAAAGGAAGCTATCGAGGTGGTTGAATCAATTGCCGCGGGCTTGCATAAGCGGTTCTCGTCTCTATTTCCTTTGCGTCCCATGTTGTTTGCGCACAGGACGCCAGATAATTATTTCACTAAAGTCACTCTTTCGGAGCTTTCTCAAGTTGTTCAAAGATTACCAGCTTCTGCTCCCGGTCCTGATGGTGTTACTTCAAAGATGCTCAAGATTCTATTTGAGGCGTCTCCGAACTCTTTGTTACACCTGGTCAACTATTCTATCAAACACGCTTGGATCCCTTCTGAGTGGAAGCTGGCCAAGGTGATCCCTTTACTTAAAAACCAGGGTGGAGGCTATGAATTGGAAAATATTAGGCCTATTTCTCTAACATCAAACGTGGTAAAATTCATAGAAAGGGTGTTACTTATGCGGGTTTCTGCCTTTGTGGACCGCAGAACTATTCTCAGCCCGTGTCAACCCGGCTTCCGGCCGCGATGTTCGATATGGCATGCACATGTAGATCTTGAGAGTCGTATTCTTCTAGCTCGTCGTCAACGCCTGTATGCTGCTTTGGTTACGCTCGACGTCTCTAAAGCTTATGACAGTGTAGAGCATTCCATCCTAATACACAGGCTACAGTCCCTCCAGTTTCCGGAATATTTAGTTGCTTGGATATCTGCGTTTCTCTATAACAGGGAATTCTTCTGCGTCCATAATGGGGTAAAATCCGAGAGGTACAAACAGACGAGAGGTGTTCCGCAGGTAGCTATCCTTTAGCCTGTGCTGTTCAATATTCTTCTGAGCTCCATTCTTCTCCACCACCATGTTCGCACTTACGTCTATGCGGACGACATAGCATTTTTTGCGGCTGCGCCAGATATACATTCCCTCTATGATCAGTTGCAATCATATTTGAGTTCTCTTGAGCACTGGTTGAGCAGTTTACACCTCACATTAAATGTTAACAAGTGTGCCGTCCTTGTTTTTCCTCTACGGAATCCTGTCGTGCTCTCTCTTTCATGCAAATTTCAACCAATTCCTCAAGTTCAATCCCTAAAATACCTGGGCGTTATTTATGACGACAAACTCACCTGGCGGCCTCACATTGACCATGTTGCTGTAAAAGGGACTCGTGCCGCAGGCATGTTACGGAGGTTATGTAGTCACAGGTACGGCATGCGCAGGGATACGCTCCTAATGATTTACGTATTGTATGTTAGGCCAATTTTAGACTTTGGATCTGTGTTGTTCTCAGGCTCGGTTTCATACAAACTTCGTCCTCTCATCCTTTTGGAGAGGGAGGTGCTTCGGATGTGCCTTGGCGTCCCCAAATTCGTGGCTACCAATGTGCTGTACCTTGAGATCGATACGCACCCCATCACTCCTCGCGCACATTTATCCAGATCTTTACAACCCAAATTGCAAACACTGTGGCCAACGTGCTACCTACGATCACATCCTGTGGGACTGCAAAATAGAGCCACCTCCGGGTGATCTAGTTACAGCTCCTTCTCTCGAGCGGTGGGAGACCGTGCTGGCTAGCTCTGACCCCAGAACGCAAGTTTTGGCGGTGGAGTGGGCTGACAAAGTCGTCGAGGGCTATGTACTCTCGACCACTTAACGCGACCTCTTGCCAAGCTCTTCCCGGCGAATAAAATGTTTTACAATCAATCAATGAGGCCCGCATTCCTCCTCTGTTAACCCGATTTCACTTTCTAACTGAGCAGACTTTCCTCAAAATCTTTGAATCCCATTTTCACCGTTCGCAAAGCATTTTCTGTTGCCAGCCGACCACCTTTTTTGGTGTCCACTGGCCTCGTTTTCATACCCCACAGGCTGTGTTCGTGCAAAGGCTGCTTGAGCCTTTAAACGTGCAGATTTGCAACATCCTTCCAGCATTAAGCAGTGGGTCCTCTGTCCACATTGTTTTCGACAACATTTTTCCTCAAAACACGAAACTTTTACCACCCCGTATTTTAAATGGTCTATTAGAGGATCATTTAAGGTCCCTACCTACAAAAATTGCAATAGCAACCGATGCCTCTCAGTGCAACGAAAAGGCAGGGGTGAAAATTTACTGTCCGAGTTTAGACTGGTCCTTTTCGCTGCGCCTTCCGGATTACACCCCTATTTTTCAAGCTGAGTTTCTGGCAGTAGTTCCTGCTCTGCGCAAGCTTGATCCTTCTATTTCTGCAGTGGCAGTCATTACCGATTCTTTATCTTTGTGTTCGTCCCTCGCGTCGCATGTTGACTGTCCCACTTTAAGCACTTTTTTATCGCTTCTTGCTTCGCATTTGAGCCTTGTTCACTTGATATGGGTACCCGGCCACAGCAGCGTGACTGTCAATGAGATCGCGGATAACCTTGCAAAGGCTTCCCTAGGCGGCCCTGTGTTGCCCATCATCCCGGCTACAGCGTATATCACAGCATCTAGGTTCCGGCGACAAGCGTTATTAAGCGTGCAAGACACAACACTTTTAACATCGGTGGAATATCAGCATCTGAAATATTCATGGAGCAGGAAAATTTGTCCATCTCGGCAGCTAGAAGTATCTCTGACGAGGTTGCGCTGCCGCATCCCCCCTCTAAATTTCTATCTGCACAGATCTGGTTTGGCGTTATCTCCCCTCTGTGCATTTTGCCGTGAGCCTGAATCTATCGATCATTTTTGGCTCCATTGTCGTCGTTTCACCTCTTTGAGAAGAAGACTGCTGGAGTTGCCCTTACAGCAACTTGGCCTCAGTTTGAGCAGCCCACACTTGCTATCATTTGGTGCCACCACACTTGGGTTCAGCCACAGGTCTGTTTGTGACGCTGTTCAAAATTTCTTGCTGGAATCTCATCGAGTACCTTGCTAAAGCTTTCAGTATTTTCTTTTTATGCTTCATTTCTTTTTTCGAATTATTCTCTTTTCTCTTTTTCTCTCTCTCTCTCCAATCCAAACTCCTTTATATAGATATATATATATTTTATGATTATTATTATTATTATTATTTGTTTTTAGTTTTGTTGATTTTTTTTCCATCCTCTCCGTGCTCTTCTTGTGGTAGACCCCCCGGTGTTCCTCTCCCGTGTGCTTTCCTTTTGCCTTTACTACGTACAGGTGAATACCAACCTTTACCATCCGATTCTTGGCCGATCCCCCAGAGTGGGTATGTGCCATTCTGTCGTAGGCTACAACAACAACAACAACAAAGACCAGGACCGACACGGTAGACCTAAAGGGGACGTCATCCCTCCTCTCGCGCCCTTTATGACGTCACACTCCTTTCCTCGACACGATGTTTACCCTGACAACACGGACATTCGTCTGCATATTGTGTAGGGAAAATCTTGTGTAGTTTGTGCAGGTGTGGGTAGGTACCGGTTTGTAGTCTGCGCCAGTCTACCGCCTCCTCTTTGGTGAGCCTTTTGTGTGGGGCTGGGTAGCGTTTCCGCTGACCCCTGTAACGATCGAGTATGTCTGAGTACGTGGGGGTAACTGGGTCAAAGATGCCTGTGGTGCAAAGTGTTGAGTCTGCTCGGTTGACGTACCCTCGAGCTAACTCGTCTGCTGCCACGTTGCCCCTCATCTCCTCATGTCCGGGAACGCACACTATACTATGTTTAGTGTTTTTGTGTCTTCTCGTCGTGTGTAGGATATGATTGGCGATGCTGCCTCTTGTGTAGTTTCTGCATGCTTGTTTGGAGTGCGTCACTATAGTGAGGTTGTGTCCTGCTGCGTTGCCGTGCGATATTGCCAGAGCAATGGCGGCTTCTTCAGCTGCTTCTATGTTTGGGTTGTTTATTCTTGCGCTGGTTATTTCTTGCTGCGCCGAGCCACGATGGCAGCAGTCAAGTGCGGCATCCTGAACCAAGGATCGACCACGGCGCCCAGTGACCCGTAAGGGTCAAGAACACCAATTTATTAAAAATAAAGTTTTTTCCATCCATCCATCCATCGACACAATGTACTTAAAGATGCAAGTCAACATCCCCCTGTAACCCCCGAAGAAGGAGCCGAGACGCTTCAAAACGCACGGATTTTTAAATTGTATGTTGGCGTTGTCTCGTAGTTCAGTGTCAGTTATCGAACCCAAGCAAACAGGCATTTTTGCGGAAATTTTTGCTTTCAACATATTCGTTGCTTTAAAATCTCCAATGTCGGAACGTATACCCTTGTGTTTGGCCGCCGACGAAGTTACTGTGAGGCCGCTTGACAATGTTGACGCTGTGGAGAGTGATTAGCGTTGTATTGTTGGACGAGAGTATTCGTATGAAACAATCACGTGACAGAAAATACACAATAATAAGGTACACAGAGCCGCCGTGGTTTCTAAGCGGTTATGGTGCACGGCTGCTGACTTGAAAGGCGTGGGTTCGATCCCGATCCCGACTTAATGTCGTCTCATTAAAGGGTGCTTTACGCTCTGTCAATTTCTCGGGCGCATAAAATGTCAGACATTGTCCTAACGCTACCGTGCTGGTGCCTGATGATAGTTCCTACATGGTACGCGTGAAACCACCGGTGAAGTAAACGAAAATTTTAAAAAATTCCCTCGCCGAGACGGCGAGGTCAGGCTATGGCTCTGAGCAGACGTGACGTACTACACGATGGCTCACCGCTGTTCCCACCAGGTGCTTACTGCTCACGTAACTAAACGAGTGCATGTTGGTTTGTTTAGTGGTCTCAGCTGCTGTGTATACGTACCAATGAACCCGGCAAAGCGCGAACGAATTCCTGCGGCGCGGTAATTTAGGTGTACCACCAACTACACGGCAATTTTTTTTGCAGGCTTTAATTTCCACGACAGACATTTTCATGAATATTTTTTCCACGTGCAGGAGTGCCAAGGAATCAATCGCATTAAGAGTAGGAAAGGTCACATAATACTCAAACATGTTAACACTTTGTGGTTTTCACTAGTATTTGCTGAGATTTTTTACCTATAATTTGCGACTGAAACTGCTGTTTTTAACGACCTGAAGGGTACGTTTTGATTTTCTTTGGACGTCGTTCTGTGACGCCATTTATTTGCATTTAGCAGGGTGCCAACGCTCTTTGTGTTTTCGGTTCAAAGCTAATAACATACATCCATACAACGCTACTAGGAAGCCTTCATCGATTATGCCAGTAGCTAAACTTGGCTTCCAAACCTGCATATCAGTAAGACCGTGTTATAATATCTAGCGCATCTTTACGCCATCAATGAGGAGGAATTGGCTGGGTGAATCCGAGGTCATTGTAAAACAGTAGCAGGTTCCGAGTTTGCTTTTTTGCCTGAAGGTGACACGATGATCGGCAAACACCCATTTTTGGCGTTATAGCGTTTCTTCTTTGATGCCTTGGCTTTGAGGGTAAACCGCGATGTGTTCTTACTCAAGAGTCATTTCCTTTCAACACGGCTGTGGATGCAAGGTGGCTCCTCGCGATCGCTGTGGCGTGGTGTCGGAATGTCTTTAAACACCGCTCACGCACCGGGTGGAGTCCTGGTCTTCACGGGCGAGTTGTGAGTACTATTTCCCCGTGTCTTATTGTGGCTGAGGAACCCAAGCCGCAGATTTTAAGTCTTAAAGATCCCGAAATCAGAATCGTACTGCGTGTAACAATGGCTCCTGCTCAATTGACCAATCTGCAGCTTGGCCCTTTAGAAAAACAAGAAATTATTTCTGTCTATGGCGCACACTAGCTCTTGCACCACGGATTCCGTGCTCAGTAGCCCTACCAGAGTTCATAACTCAGAAAGAAAGCAGAAATCAGCGTCGAACTAGGGTGTGTGATGTTGTTCTGTGTGCTGCTTTAATCTTCAAGATAGAGCCCCCTAACGATGTTACTGAAGGAGCCAGCTGGTACAAAAATTCCGCATCATTGCATTTCTTCGCCTCGCTAAAATGAGGGTCGTTACCTTCTTCCCACAGACATATCCACAACGAAAGCGAAAATAAAAGCACCCCTCTCAATAATGTACAATGGTTTAAAGAACAATAAAATAATAAAAACAACTGAACAAAAACAATAAAAAACAACTGTAGAAGAAGAAGCAGATGAAGGGGAGAGCTTCGCCAATCCCCCCACGTGGGTATGTGCCATTATAAAGAGGTGAAGAAGAAGAAGAAGAAGAATAAAGCCGTCAAACTCTGACCGATCCCCCACCATGGGTATGCGCCATAGCTTCAGAAGCAACAGCAGTAAACATCTTGAAGCAGCTGAGAACAATTTTTACTTCTCAAGCCGGAACCCGCAGGCCTGCAGAAAAAAAATTCAGGGGTCACTTCGACTGCTTAAAGTGCGTAGAGGAGAAAGCGTTTTCCGCACCATTTTGACTGCCTCTGTGGTACTCGTGACGTCACCACTGAATGACGCCACACATAATTAATGACTAATTACGAAGTAATGGCAAATTGCTAATTAATTACTAATGATTGATTAATGCCTAAATACTAATTAAATGTGGATTAAAGACGCTTAAGCTTCGCCTTTAGGAGTGGAACGCGACAGCGTGTTGTAGCGCTGCCGGGGAGACCACGGAACGCCGCCACCCGTTGAACGCGATGCCTTGCCCTTTGAACGCAACGCTTTTTGAGGAAAGGAAATGCCGCAGTAATTCTCCGTCATCTCGGTGGACACCTGAACTGCACTGTACAGGAAGGAAGAAAGTGGGAGTGAAAGAAGAAAGATAAAGAGGGGCCCTAATGAAGAAAATGAAAATTGTATTTGAAGAAAATAAATTACGCAGCAACTGTCTCGCATATCTCGGAGGACACCCGTCATTCGTTTGTAGAGGAAGGGAGGAAGTCCGAGTGTACGAAGAGAAAGAGGGACCGTAATGAAGAAAATGAAAATTGTATTTGAGGAAAGGAAATTACGCAGTTACTGTCTCACATATCTCGATGGACACCTATGATCGTCGATGAGTCACCCCAGGCGCTGGATGTAACGCCGACGGACGGACGGAAGTATGAGCCATTCAAGGCTTTCAGCTATCGAAAGGTGTCATGACCGCAGGTATTTGAACTCCGAGCTGATGAACACATCATGCAGCCTGATCCTGCGTATCTGTCCTCGCTTCGGCGAGCGCGGCTTCGGCCGCTTATGTTTTTTTTTTCAGCAGCGTCCGCTCCGGCGGACGCAGTTGTTGCTGCGACGCGCGTCTTTTCTTTCCTTTTTCCCTTTCCTCTGATCTCTATCTGCACGTGGCAGCGGTGGTGGCTCGGCTCGAGCCAGTAGGCAGGCCTGTGCAATTTTCTTTTCATCCTTCTCTCAGTCACAACAGTCACAACAAAAACACATCATGCATTCATAGCGGCATATCGCCCCATGGACGTTTCTTTACAATTGTGCAAAGTACCTGAGCTGATTCATTGCGAGCGACCCAAGGGTTTGAGGACAATAACCCTATCAGGGATGTCGTCAGTTCTTCCGCCTGTCTGACGCTGCGCTATTTTTCACTACTGAAAGGGCAACGGACTACCCTCTGGTCGAAATTATTTTCTGCCTCTCTGCTAGCGAGGCGTCGTCCCCGGAAGGCGCGGCCGTATATATTTTTTTAGAAGACTCTTTATTAGCCTATTTATAGCCATCGCAATCAAGCTACTTTGCCATGCTCCTTTCCTTCTGTTCCTTCCTCGAGATTTTTCTTTCTCGCGCCTCGTCGAGTTGGCTCCGCAAGAGCAAATCGCCCTTCCTCCTTCGATGTTAGCCGAAGGCGTGGTGTCTGTTGGAGTGCGTCACATGTCTCCGTCATGGCCCCGCCTTGAAAAGAATTCTTTTTTTGGTTTTTGCTACCCGGTCTATTTGAGGGGGAGGGGGCGGGGGAAGCGATGGGATGTGTCTCCCAAAACCCTATTTTGCTCTTTGAGTCTCCTCGCGGTGTTTCGTCGTGTTTTTTTGGTCTGTGTCCTTCTTCTGCCCAGTTTCTTGAGTCGTGGATTAGTCGTCTGGAGCGAAGTGTCTTCCGCAAACCATCATATTGTGTCAGGAAGCCCGATGCGTTGGAGCCAGACACGACTCAACTCATAATCTCCTGGCAATCTGTGCCGGATCGTGGTTCGACTCCAGTCGCAGCGTGCGGGTGTTGACCGTCGACGGGGTGAAGACACCGCATGAGTGCACACCGTCCTGTGCAGTCTGTGGGCAAGCCCACGCCACCAACTCCCGGGACTGCACGGGGAAATTCAGGCAGCTCAAGGTGCCCGGCCGCAAGACTAGGCGCCCAGAGCTCCCTGGAAAACAGCGACCTGGCCGGCAGGCAAGTCATCCCAATTCAGGTGTCGGTGGCGGAACGCCGCGTGGAGCTGACGGCATCGACAACAAAACGTCATCATCATCATCCTCGGTGAAGTCACCACCCGGGAACAAGACTACGCCCCCAAAGCCACCGCCCAGCGGCAGGGACGCTGGCCACTTCCCGGCGTTCAAGACAAATGGCGCTGCCGGCGCCCGGGCATCAGCGTCTCAACACGGCAAACAACAGGTGAGCAGCTGGGCTGAGATCGCCTCCTCCTCCTCCCATTCCCCCTCCTCCCCAGTTACCGTCTCCGCACTCGATGCGGAATACAAAAAACAGATCGACGTGCTCCGGGCACAGAATGAGCTTTTGCTCAACAAAATTCAAAATTTAGAATCAAAATTGGCGTCCGCCGCTCCGATCCCGCAGAACTCGGACGCAATGGAGAGCGACGCGGAGATCTCGCCTGCCCTCGTGACAGCCATCTCCGCGATGGAGGAGCGCTTAACCTCTAAATTACGATCTATGATCGAGACCGCCATGGACCAAATCTTGACCAAGGTCAAATCTGCCATCCCCGCGGTAGTATCAAAACACATATTGGACAACCCCCGCCTCCTCCGTCGGACGGGGCCCATTAGGGACGTATCCCGTCCTTCAAAATTCAACCGTCTGATTATTGATTAGGACAATGAGGACAGCTGCCCCGCTCCTTCCGTCATCACCCCCTTGATGGCGCAAGTAGCTGGCTCTGAGGCAGCCAATCCCTCCTCCTCCCCCCCCCCCCCCCAAGAATTTTAAATCATGGTGGGACACCTTAATCAAAGGAGTTCCGCCATATCCAATTCGGCCGTGTCAACTTCAATAACACAGTGGAACTGTAGAGGCTTTAAGGACCGCACTAAGCGGGCCAATTTCCGCCTCTACCTTGAAACTTTCGAGTCCTTACCAGCCGTGGTTGCCCTCCAAGAGCCAGGCCTGGGCGCCACAATTTCAAATTACACGACGTTCCAACAGGACCCCGCGTCTTGTCTTCTCGTTCACAAAGACTACACAGCCAACCTAGTGGATCTCGACCTCCAACTAGAGTACTCTTATGTAATGGTGACTCTCCTACCAGTCCGCCGCAGGGACCCACCGTTGCATATACTCAACGTGTACTGCTCTCCCAAACTAAAGCGAGTGATTTTTGCGGACCTCTTTAGCCGCGCGCTAAGAGTAGCGGGCCGCGATCCCCTGCTGATTGTGGGCGACTTTAACGCTCCCAGTCAGCAGTGGGGGTATCGCAAGGAGGAGTCGCGCGGGCGTAAGCTGGCGGAGCTTGCGTCCACGTTGGGCCTCACCCTCCACACGGACCCTGTCCACCACACCCGGCTAGGAAATTCCGTGACACGGGATACGTGTCCGGACTTAACCTTCACTCGCAACATACGACACGCAGACTGGCTCAACACAGAGGAGACCCTCCGTAGCGACCACTGCATCATTAACACTACACTACGCACACGCCCCCTCAAGCGTCCAAGAACACAAGCCCATATCCCAGATTGGACGAAATTCAGGCAAAATTTTAACTCACTTGATAATACACCCATTTCTGCGCAAGGCTACACAGCATGGTCCCAACAGCTGCTGGCACACCTTTCCTCGCATGAAACACAATCCAGCTCTCAGAGGCGGTCACGGACGTGGATAACCACCTTCTACACCTCTGGGAAGCCCGTCGCAGCCTCGTCCGCCGTTGGCGACGGCAGAAACACAATAGAAAGCTTAAAGCTCGAATTGCCGAGCTTACCCAGAAAGCGGCAGAGTACGTGGCCCAACTCGCCGACTCCAACTGGGTAGACAGATGCAACACGGCCGCGCGACAAATGTCCAGCCGAAACACGTGGCGTCTCTTTCGAGCCCTAATCGACCCAACCCAAACACGATCCGAAACACAAAAACATTTGCACCGAGCCCTGCACGCTTTTCCTGGCAACTCGACTCAACTGGCACAGAAACTTCGGGACCAGTATCTGTGTACAGCCCAAGACCCCCGTGGATCTGCGTACTCTTATGCAGGCAGAGAGAACACGGAGCTGGATCAACCTTTCCAGCTCCATGATCTGCGGGCGGCTCTCGCCAAAATGAAACGGGGCACTGCGCCAGGACGGGATAAGGTCACCGTCAAGCTTTTGACGAACCCGCCCGATTTTGGCATACCAGTCCCTCCTGGAATACGTAAATGCGATTTGGCGCGGGGACACCCCCCTGCCAATCGAATGGAAAACGGCTTTGGTCACATTTATTCCTAAAGCTGGCAAACCAATTGACACAGATAACCTCCGCCCCATCTCTCTCACCTCATGTGTGGGCAAACTAATGGAGACGATGGTGCGGGATCGGTTATCTACAAGTCTTTGCGAGCACCATGTTCGGATTCCGCCCACACAGATCCGCACAGGATGTACTCCTGCAACTCAATCGGGAAGTCCTTGACCCCGTCGAATGCCCCCATAATGACCGGGTAGTACTCGCCTTGGATCTTAAAGGGGCATTTGACAATGTAACA
This sequence comes from Amblyomma mixtum, assembly GCF_055824585.1. Taxonomy (NCBI): domain Eukaryota; kingdom Metazoa; phylum Arthropoda; class Arachnida; order Ixodida; family Ixodidae; genus Amblyomma; species Amblyomma mixtum. Next base: position 100,689,731 of record NC_143013.1, read on the forward strand.
CATGAGATCATACTCACTAACCTAAGTCACCCGACTGTGGCTTCAACACATTCCAATGCATAAGCCAATTTTTAATGGATCGTCAATCCTACATTCGAATTCAAGATAGAGACCATGGTCCTTACCTACTCGGCACGCGGGGAACCCCTCAAGGCGCGGTACTTTCCCCGCTGCTCTTCAATCTGGCCATGATGCACCTGCCGGCCCAGCTGAGTGGTGTCGCCGGCGTGCAGCACGCCCTGTACGCCGATGACATCACTCTGTGTGCCACGCAGGGCAGCACAGGAGACATTGAAACCAGCCTGCAAACAGCGGCGACGATAGTAGACCGCTACGCCCGCCGCTGCGGTCTTCAATGTTCCCCTCAAAAATCGGAATTTGTGCACCTCCGCCCCTCACAGAAGTGCACAACTAAAATATCTCTCTCTCTTGAGAGTGGTCCCATACGCGAAAGTGATGAGATACGGGTACTCGGACTCTACATCCACAAACACAGGCGGCCAGACACTACATTGGCCAAACTCCGTAAGGTGGGGGACCAGGTGGGCCGCATGGTCCGCCGGGTTTCCAACAAACGCGGAGGGTTACGAAGTAAGGATGCCTTGCGGCTGGCAAACGCCTTCGTAACTAGTCGAATTCTCTATTCGACTCCTTATCTCCACCTACGGAAACAAGAGGAGGACGCCCTTGAGGTCATCCTTCGCAAAATTGTTAAACGTGCCCTTGACCTCCCTATCACTACTTCAAACAGCCGGCTTATGGCTCTTGGGGTGGTGAATACTTTCCGGGAGCTCCGGGAGGCGCACCTTACAAACCAGTACACGCGCTTGTCGCTAACGGAGTCGGATCGCCGCCTTCTTGCTCGACTCCATATCCAACACACCCCTCCAATGGAAGACAGGTTTCGCATCCCGGAACTGTGGAGACGTGCCCTCCACGTGCGGCCTCTTCCGGCAAACATGTCACATGAAGACCATAATGGTCGGCGCCTGGCACGAGCGGAAGCGCTAGCCCGATATTATGGCAACAAAACAGGTGTATACTACGTGGACGCCTCCGGCCCTCACCACGGGGGATGGTACACGGCCGCGGTAGTTCACAACAGCAACACAGTTAACGGCCTAACTTTTAGAGCTCGCAGTGCAACACAAGCAGAAGAGGTCGCGATTGCTCTCGCGGCCTCACATTCCAATTCAAAATACATAATCACCGACTCGCGAGGGGCCTGTCGGAACGTCGAACAAGGCTGCACTCCCTTCCTAGCCTATCGAATATATCAAAATTGCATACGGGATACGGACCCCCCACACCGTTACCTCATATGGGCCCCTGCTCATCAGGGGTTGGCAGGAAACGAGGCAGCAGACGCAGCCGCCCGCGCGCTCTCTCACCGGGCTGTTTTCTCCTCCCCATCCGATCAGGAACCCGATTTTAATCCGGTCTATACATTCAAAGATATTACAACATATTATCAAAATTGTCATCGCCTTTACCCTAGCCCATGTAAAGGCCTGAAGAAGGCGGATGAGCGGCTCCTTCTCCGCCTTCTCACCAATACTTTGCTGTGCCCGGCAGCGCTAAAACATTTTGACCCCTCCTTTAGCGGCAGCTGCCCACACTGTAGTGCAGTGTCTTCCGACACCTATCACATGGTGTGGGCCTGCCCCTCCAACACCGCTATTCCCCCCATCCCCAACCCAACCCGGGAGGACTGGGAGGCGACCCTGCTCGGCTGCCACGACTTACAGGCCCAACAAGCCTTAGTCAGGCGCGCCCGGGCGGCGGCAACCGCCACTGGGGTCCCATACTAGGGACCTCCACCCAGTGTTTGTAAGGATCGGTCCCTTACGGGCTGATCCAAACATACCTCCAGTTCATTCGTAATAAATGTTTTCACCACCACCACCATCCAACGACGAAACAGCGTCGTTGCATTTTCTCCGCACACTGAACGATCGAGATGCGCGATCGGGTCGACCACCTAAACTTGTTAGCGAGCGCATCCTTTCATCTGTTCGTGAACCCCAGTTAGCGAGCCACATTTTCATAATTTTTTTTTAGGCCCTCCCATGGTTTCACGACCGGAGGGGCGGGAGTCGGTCTTGTTCGAAACACACGGCGAAGCGGCTCGCCTATGCCTTCGTGACCAGCCGGATCCTCTACGCCGTGCCGTACCTACGCACCACCAAACAACAAGACGAGCGCATTGACGCCATCATCAGGAAGGCAACAAAGCGAGCACTGGACCTCCCGGTGGCTACCTCCAACGCCAAACTGAAGGCTTTGGGAGTGGTAAACTCCTATGAGGAGTTGCGGGAGGCCCACCTCGTGAACCAATATACGCGGCTATCGCAGACGGTGCCTGGGCGCCGCCTGCTAAACCGCTTACACATCCAACACACATGCATACCAGAGGGGACGGAGAACATCCCGGTGCTGTGGCGCCACATGCTCTTGGTCGCTCCGCTCCCGCGTAACATGGACATGGCTTCACATGAAGGCAGACGACAAGCGCGGGTTCGCACGCTTGAGAGGCAATATGTCTATAAAGAGGGCGTCTATTACGTGGACATCACAGGGCCGTCGCCCGCGGGATTCTTCACGGCTGCCGTAGTTCACCGGGGAATGAATGTCGATGGGCTATCTTTTCGGGCCCCAAATTCAACACGAGCGGAGGAAGTCGCAATAGCTCTCGCAGCCTCCGATCCAAAATCGAAAACGGTTATCACAGACTCTCGCCGGGCCTGTGAACATTATCTTGCAGGCGAAATATCACCTCTTGCCTCGCAAATTCTAAGACGCGCTCTCGCCGATCCAACTCGCACAAAAGTGATCTGGGCTCCTGGCCACCAGGGTCTACGCGGCAATGAGGCCGCTGATGCGGCCGCCCGAGCGCTCACACACCGGGCTCCTCATCCTAGCTCTCCTGGCTCAGAAGCTCATAAACCGCTTCTGCGGTTCCGCGAAATCCTAATTTATTATTGCGACAGCCACCGTCTCTACCCGGCACCTGCCAAGGGGCTGAGTAAGGCGGAGGAGCGAACTCTGCGGCGCCTGCAGACAGGAACCCTTCTCTGTCCTGCAATAGCAAAACACTTCGATCCGAACACAGATGGGCGCTGCCCGCACTGTGGAGAGATCTGCGATATCTTTCACATGGTGTGGGCATGTACTCAGCATCCTCACCTTCCCCCCTCCCCCACCCCCACCCGAGAGGCATGGGAGACTGCCCTCCTCAACTGCTCCACACTGGAGTCCCAAAGGGCTCTGGTCAAGCGGGCGCGAGACGGGGCCTCGTCATGTGGTGTCCCGGACTAAGGATACCGACCATGCAGCAGGGTTTTTTTTTACCCTCGAGCTCTCTTTGATTAAAGTTTTTCACCACCACCACCACCCGTCTGCTTTTCTCCGTGTGTGCTTATGTGTTCTGGGTGTTTGTGTCTTTTCTCTGCTCCTAAGCTCATGTCGTTCAACAGAGTCAAGGTGTGGACAAGATGCACGAACGATAAGCGATGTGTGTGCGGAGCGGTCGAGTGTGTGAGCGAGGGAAATGCTCTACTACGCACGACACGGCATACGCACAGAACACGCTGAAGCATACATGAACTGGCACAAGTAACTGAAACCTTGTTGGGGGTTTGCATAGAGGATAAAAAAAACTGAGGAGAGCGCGCACGCAGAGGGCTCTCTAATGGTGTGATCACGGCGGAGGGAGAACCGACTCTCTCCGTTTTACTATTTTTTTTTACTTTTTATGACTAGGGTTCAAGGTTGTCGCCGGGCGCTTCCTCCGGTATTTTTTTCTTGCCTTTGTAGGCATGTGCCAGAATGGAAGGCGCTGCGGAAAGCCTGCGCGACGGCGCGACACCCCAGCTACGCCCACCCTTCGCCCGTCAGTCAGAACGACGGACCAATGGAATGCATTTAGCGAAAGTTTTCCGCATGACGTCAAACCAAAGGCTCAGGAGCCAGAGTAGAGGACGAGGACGTTTGCTTCTGGAAGGAAAGAACGAGCGGGCTTTGATTTCAATTTTTACAGCTTTTCGGGGCGCGCATGGGTCTAGTATTTAGCAGATGTTATCTTCGGTGCCTCATCTATGCAGTGGGCATGTTTTTCAAAATGTCCAGACCCTAGTCAGTTGCCCTTTAATACTTCAAATTGCGTGGGCGCATCATTTCAGATGCTCCTTAAACAATGCACTTCGCAGCCGTTGAAATAAGGTCTGCTAAACGCAAACAGATATTACCGCTGGTAGTGCAACTTGTTTCCGAGGCTTGCTTATCATCCCTTCCAGGGGATCTGATGGGATTTAAAAATCATAACACACTACAAGGCGTTATCAGGTACCTGCCAAACTTTATTTCTCAGCCTTCGGTCGGGAATTCTTGTAAGATAGCGTCGCATGTGGGGAAGAAAAATTTACAGTAGCACTGGCGAGATTTCGCTTTCGCTAGGCATACGTGGGGAAACAGGGTGCCAGCAACAGTAAGATAACAGATTGTTTGCTTGACCTACGTTCCGTACTATGCTTTCTGATACGGTCGCAGTTTCCCCTACAAGGATGTCATTCCTTCGTCTGCATGCAAATGGCTGTGCAATACGCGGAAGTGCATCGGCTACCTGCTTACGCTAGTTTTCCTTTTTCTTTTTCTTGCTGCACTGGGCAAGGAAGGCACGCTTCAGTCGACGTGCCTACAAGCAGCGGGTGGGCAAGGGTAAGCCCAAGTTTTTTTTTTTTTTTAAGCGAAAGCTTCACAACGGGACATTCTGCTTCGATCGCCGTGTGCCTAGTTTTGAAGCGAAAAGCTTCACTAGACTAGTCAACACCGCACTTCGCGTGAGCCGGAGCCCAGATTTGCCACTTCTGCGCATGCGCGAAACCGAGTGACGTCACACACGGCGCAGGTGACGCAGCCGTCGCCGCCGACTCGTCACTACTTAAAAAAAAGAAACTGCGTCGAGGCTGGGAAACCATGGCCTTCAGCATTTAAAGCGGAGACGCTACCACTTCGCCACGAAGGCTTTTCTTCATTGCCTGTCTAGAAATAGAAACAAAAACTTTTCACAGAAATGTTAAAACGCGACAGCGACACGTCGGCTATCGCGACAGGTTTAAAATTCATTCAGCAACACAAGTTAGTCAAGTGATGTAATCCACTCATGTGGATCGGGCAGTGCCCTGTAAGCTTCCCTAAGGAGCACCACACTCTCAATGAAGTTTTCACGCACAGGACGTTTATTGGGAACAGCATGTCGAACTTGAACCCTCGTTTTCCGCAGGCTGTGGAGGCCCAGGAGCATGATTAAATCCAAGGGAATGCCCTCACTCTCAACTGGTAGAAACCGTATCCCATATGGGTCTACAGGAAGTTCTTTTTTGAGTTTTCCCTGGAGGACGTCCCAACGAAAGATTGGGTCCCAGCAGTCCAGAAAGGCGTGCTGTATTGTTTCAGGTTTCTTGCAAAGAAGGCAGTTTGTTGTCCAAGGAACGAATATACCTTTTTATTGCAACCAAGTTTTAACTTCTAGTGTGTTGGAACGTAAGTGGAAGAAGAAAGTTTTAACCGAGGGCATAACTGGCATTTTTTTCACACGTTTTAAGACGTCTTGTCCAGGGCATCCACGGTGTGGTAAATGATACATTGGCAATGGTATTATCACAACTAAAAGGTCCTTATAGAGTTTCCTTTTACACACATTGCTCAAGTCGTCCATTGAAAAACGCACGTGCAACATTCTGTACGACAGGACAACTTCTCGCATGAACCTTGTCACTGCGCCACTCATTACCTCACTGGAGGACACTACAAACTGAAGGAGCATTTTGCGCGTCTGTCGTGTCTGGATGACAGTCCGCAAGAAGGCATCTCCCTGGTCGCGAAGAAAAAATTGCGCGAAACAACCTGTCGCAAAAATAAATGCACAAACCCCAACCCACCAGCCCTGACAGGAAGAAACAGATTTGTTCTGCGACATTTTTCCCACGTTGATGACCACATGAAAACTGCAAAGACGCGGTTGATTTTCTGGATGCTAACCCGAGCAGCAGAAAGCACATTCATAACATACCATATCTTGGCAAGAAGTAACACATTGCACACATAAGCACGCGAAAACATTGACAGTGGCTTGCCTTGCCACGCGTTTGCTTTCTCTCTCGCCCTCTCCGCTTCGCTGCCCAAGTAATGGGGGGATCACGGTATTAATCAAGTGGTACACCCAGATACTGAGTCGGCAAGTTTGACCATTGCGAACGAGACAAGTGCTGAGGTGTGACGTCCCAGTCGCTGTGCCAAAACCCAGTGCTCTTTTCCCAGTTCACTTTGCAGCCTGTCTGTTGACAGAATTTTTCCACAACGGTAATAAGCTCTCGAACAAAAGACCGCGATGTCATCTGCGTATGCTAGTATCGTCACGTGCGCTGACTGTAGCCTAAAACCACTTACACGGTCGTTGTTTATGATCGCCAAGCAGAGAGGCTCGAGGTAGGCCGCAAACAATAAGGATCATAGGGGCAGCCTTGCCTTACTGAAGATCTCACGCAAATACTGTCAGTGAGCTCCCCATTAACAATTATTCTCGTCGTGCTGTTCGCGTACGCCATTCGAACACCCTCCAAAATGACACGGCCAATGTTTGAGTGTTCCAATAATAAAAACAGGGCATCATGTGAAATCCGTTGAAAGGCTGTGGCGAGGACCAGTTGCATTATTGCCACACGGGCACCAAGCCCGTCACAGCATTCCAAAACTGTCCGTACAACGTGTACGTTTGTTGCGATGTCACGGCCTTTAATGCCACACGTGTCCGTGTCAAAGTGTTCTACCAACTCAGAAGCTGAAAAAATGGGAGTGTCCACCGCGATTCCAGTCTGTCTTGTCGCCGAATCTGACTACCCTGCTCCTTCGATACCTTCTTAACGGAAATATTGCGTAAGCCGTTATTGCCTTATTGCTCGCTTAGTACACTGACAGGCTTCTAAACGGCAACGACAGGTTCATAGCAAAAAGCATAGAGCCTTGTCACTAGTTGCCATAATGGCATCCATGTTTATTTGCATTTAAACTTTGGTAGGCACGGAGAATCACTATTGTTTACCATATTTCTTTATTCCTTTGTACTGACATAGTGCATGATTGCGTCTGCTATGAATGAGGCTGACTGATGCGTCCTCTCTCAAACTCAGAATCCTGCTTTACTGCGATGGCGTGGAGGTGACCTTTGAAGGAGCGGATGCGAAAAAGTTCCAGGGAACCACGAAAGGGCGCATCTACCTCACCACACACAGGGTGACCTACTTCACTGCCTATCTCTGTTTCTATTCGCATGTTCAAATTAGGGAAAACGCCACTGCTTTCCGTATTACTGGTTTTTCTGGGCAGAAGGCAGCCATGAGCCCCAACTGTGTGTCGAGCAACGGCATCTTTTTTTTGTGTGTGTATTATCACAGCGATAAGAGAGCTCTTTCTCGTGGTAAACGGGTCATGTAAAGGCCCGGTTTTTACCCATGGAATTCGGCAGAATGGAGAGATAGGCTTTTTAGGCCTAAGGCTCAGGTTGGGTAAGCAACACACCTGTTGGACTTACTTCTGGCGTGGAAACAAAGAACTGCTGCCCTGTGTTCTTTTCCACTCGAAGACTGCCAGAAGACCTATTGCATTGCTCTGCGTGGAATCTGCGCTTCTAAAGTCATGTCCGCACCAAATCATAGTTTAGAACATCAGGTAATGACTGCTGTTGGACGCAGGCTTCTCATAATTGGTTCTATAGGAGTGGCCGATATCCTCCTAAACAGATTTGGAACCCGACGAAAGATGGCGCAACTCAACTCGTTAGGGTGAAGCCTGAGGTAACGCCTTATGTACTATCGGGGACAAAAGTGGTATACTCCACGCGGCGGGAGCCGGAGCAAAGGAAAACTGCGTTGCAACGCCACCTACAGGCGCAATCTCGGACCCAGATAACCAATCTGTGACCTTTATTATCAGCAGGCATGTCGCTTGGCTCGTTTGTTTCAAAAATGCGCTGCTTCCACGGCAAGTTAGCCACGCGCGCGCGGGCGTTTGATCGCATCATGACGGTGCGAACGCCGGCTCAGGAGCCATATTTCGAACGCGCGTTGTTAAAAAGAAGACACAAAATGAAAAGACGGCCACCAGATTGCTACTGCTGCGGCGCGGCTCGACATTTTGGCGAGCAAAAGCACGAAACATTGAAACGAGTCGAAAAACATGCCTGCTGATAATAAAGGTCACAGATTGGCTGTCTGGGTCCGAGATGCCGCCTGCAGATGGCGTTGAAACGCAGTTTTCCGTTGGTCTGGCTCCGGTCGCGTGGAGTATACCACTTTTGTCGCCGATAGTACATTCAATGTCAAAAGCCTCTGGCCGCCCCTCCGTCCCGCAAAATCCGCTGCGTGCCGCACTGCATGCAGGCACCGCCTGACGGTGCACTCCTGATATCAACACCGGTGGAGCCCGTCAGTCTCAACACCAGGACTGCATCGTCACGTGGCGCCTGCATGCAGTGCGGCACGCACGCAACGGATTTTGTAGCGAAAGCTACATTGGCCACGAACTTACGATTTTGCTGTGGCTGTGCTCCGAGGAGGCACTGAGACCGACCTTGAGCCGTTGCATAGCAACCGCCGCAGCTGGCGGCCGCCGCGTGCTCGGCGCTGCATCTGGCATTACGTCACACCACGTGCCTCGCCGCCGAGCTTCTGCCGTTTGGTATGACGTCACAACGCTTGCCTCATCGTTGCGCTCGCCTCCGCTCGCTTCGCCAGCTGTGTCGCATGCCTGATAACATGTCAGAGGATTGATGAGCTGCGGGCTGTATGCGTTAGCGCTGACAACGTTGTGGCAATCACACTGCACCGCAGTAATAGGCCGTAGCATTCATTCTGTGAGCAAACTCACGCGATCAACCCTTAACTGTAACCTTCCTGGGTGAATCTGGAACGCACTCAACGTTACAGCCGCAAGGAAAGGGGTTCCGTTCAGCTAAGGCTGTGCACTAACCCTGTGTGAGACAATATTTATCACTAGCTAAGAAATTTCATTTAGTTTTCTAGCATTGTGGTGTTGACTAACTTCATGCAGCTTTGTACAGCATGGTTCGACTCAGCGAAGAAATTTGTGAAATGAAGTTTTATGTGTACACAATTAGCGGAGCGTATCATTATTTGACTTTCAAATTTCAATGTAATTGTTCTGCAAGACACTACCGAGCCTGCCAATCGAGAGGTAAAGTTTACCCCACGTGACCTAGCACTAAACACAGCTGTGTCTATTGCTAAAGGCTGGGGAATTTGTGCGAGTGACTGAAAGCAGGAAGTACGCAGTCTGCCTCCTTCTTAGCGCATCTGCTAAAATTCTCGATATTTCCTTCTCTTTAATCATCTTTTGCTCGCAGGTGGTATTTGTGAACAAAGACGGCAAGGAGTTCCTGCAGTCTTTCGGTTTCCCTTTCATGAACATCAGTGACCTCAAACTGGAACAGCCGTTTTTTGGTGCGAACTACATACAGGGAAAAGTCACAGCAGAGAAGAATGGTTAGGCAACCTTTTTTCACTCTCCGGTTTCGGCTGCTCATTTCCACTTAGCTCTACATATTAGAAGGCCATGTCTACGCAGAGGCATGGCATGATTACTAGGAGATGAAAACCACAGAAAACGAAAAAAAAAAAGAAATTGATTGCTCAGCTACCCGGTTATAGTACTTTTCAAGGCTATCTCTGTTTCATAAGGACAAAAACTCTCCAGGGCCTTCTCGTGTTCCTTTTTCCGCGTGCTAGGATACCATGTCCAGGCACTGAAAGCCATCGACTGGCCATATTTCATGATGTCCATTGTTACGGCTAGCCGTGAATATAATACACTGAATAAATATCCAGATATTCTAGCTCAGCTATAACTGCGGGTTTCCATGTACGGTATTTCGCTGGCAAATTCGAGAGGGTACTAACAACGCATGGGCAAGCTTTAGTGTAAGCAAGGGATATCCCGTGTGTAGTGAATAGAACATTTTAGGCTAGGGTATACAGTGTTCTGTACTGTTCTAAGTTCAGATTTTATAACCCACTGGGATCTTGCTTATAAGTGACGTATGCGCTATTTTTGGCCGAACTGTTCAGCAATGCACAGCAATTGTGGCTTTACTAGACTTATATGTCATTTATTTAGCTATATTATCAACTTGAAAGGCACTACCTTTCACTTTTCGGTAACACACTCCACTCAGTGCAGAGTGAACTGCAAAAGAAATGTTACTATGAATTTCAGCGTAGCGTATGAGTGGTATATTAATTTTGCAATCTATGATGAAATTTTGCAAGATGTGGAAACAATACTGTGCTATGCCGTCTGCCTAAGAAGATTGTAATCACTACTTGATGCGTCTAACCGCTAAACACATTACTATGTTTTATTTTATTATTTTGTTTGTTACCTACCTTCTTTGCTCTTATTTTATTGCCGTGCTTTCCTGTTTGTACAGAAGTATGCTGTACAATAAGAAAACTAAATACGTACGAATGTGAGAGAGAGGAAGAGAGTCAAAAGTCAATAAGTCAATAAGTTTATTGTCCGGTTTAAACTGGAGGGTTTCCTGGCTAAAAGCTGCCTGGGCAGCTTGACTGGGTCCAGGAAACCCCTACAAGCAGTAGCACACGAGCGGCACAAGAAATTTACAAAAACCAGTCACACATAAAGTAGTAAATTAAATACAGAAAACACTCGACACATATATACATTTACTCGATTAATAAAGATAGAAAAGAAAAAAAAAGATGAGAACATTGAAAATGGACATACATATGGTGAGGGGAAAACTAGATTAACACTCAATCAAACGTTCAAAAATCAAGAAGTGGAGGCATGGAATGGCACATGAACAAAATATTTCCGCAGCTCAGCTTTTTTATATCCCGTTGTGTGTTGATATGTGTTTAAAACATGGGGAAGATTATAAGACAACATTTGTAATTTATAATCGGTGCGAAAACGTGGTATGTTCCATGAGTTAGTACTTCTTGCATGTAAGTTAGCACGACGCGTGTCCAAAGATGATAAAGCCGAGTAAAAATTGACAATTGATGCCGTGGACAAATACATTTTTTGCAATCTTAAAATTATATAAAAAATCAACGCGAACAATGTTATGTGCTTGGAAGGCGTATTTATTTAATTTATTTATTTAACAATTTTCTTTTGCAATACTAAAAGCTTCTTTATGTTATTTTTAGTCATTGTGGCCCATACTAAGCTACAGTAGTTAAGGTGAGAAAAAAATAATGCATAATAAATTTGTAATTTACATTTTAAAGGTAAGTTGTCACGGCATCGCGAAAGGGCCCCGCAAACAGAAGAGAGTTTCTTGCAGAGGTGCTCGACGTGGGCATCCCAGTTTAAATGACATGAAAAATACACTCCAAGGATCTTGTGGTCTTCAACAATTTCTATTCGCTGGTTTTCAAAGTTGAGCATGCAGCTGGGTGCTATCGGTTTGTTTCTAGCGCGAAAAGCCTTGGACTTTGTAGGATTTATCTTTAATTTATTCATCATTGACCACCTAGGTAATTTATTGAGTGTGTCATTACATTTCACAATTAAATCGTTAAGGTTAGGGCCTGAAAGAAGTATTGTGCTATCATCGGCGTATATTACAAAATCAATGGAAGGGTCTATACTAACAATATCATTTATGTACGCATTAAACAAAAGAGGTCCCAGTACGCTTCCTTGTGGGACACCACAGCTGATAGGCAAAAGGGAAGAAAATTCATTATCTACAGACACCGACTAACGTCTGTTTTGGAGGTAGCTTTCAAGCAAACTGAGTGATTTACCACGGATACCGTACATTTGAAGTTTGCTAGCATGAATCGTATGGTTTAAGCAAACAAACGCCTTACTGAAATCAAGAAAAAGGCATATCGTATACAAGTTCTCATTAATGTTGCTCAAAATAATTTATTTCATTGTTAGTAAGGCTGTTTCTGTGTTTCTGTGCATGTGTCTTCGCGTGCGTGCGTGCGTCCGCAGGAATAGGTGACTCCTTTTGCAGGAAATCTCGACCAGACGTAGTTCAAGTGCGATCTCTTTGCTTTCCGGCAAATGGCGATGGCTTCGACAAACAAGCTCTGGTAATGCATATTTTTCTTCTTTTGGCAGGCAACTGGACGGGCAAGTGCACTTTCAAGCTGAAGTTCTTGAAGGGTGGTGCCATCGAGTTCGGCCAGGCCATGATGGCCGCCATCAAATGTGGTCAGTGGCGTTGCGCTTGCCTTCTGTTCTAATCTGATGTCGTGAGCATGTACAGTCTTTGTCGTCAAAAATATACAGCCCAGGGAGTTCGCTTCCAAGACGTGTAGCGGAGCTATTAAGCACATTTGACAATCCTAAGCTCGGGAGGATTGAGGACTTAAGTTCCTCCCGCCTTCGTGAGTTTAGGGTCCCTGAGTACGCAAGAGGAGACAAGCTGCAGGGCTCAGAAGTAGACCCCTTGGGCTGTGTGCTTTTGACAAAGACTCTACAGTGTCTGTCAAAAGTATACATCCCAAGGGGTCTGCTTCTGAGCCCTGCAGCTTGTCTCCTCTTGCATAGTCAGGGACCCTAATCTCACGAAGGCGGGAGGAACTTATGTCTCCCACTCTCCCAAGCTTATGACAGTCAAATGTGCTCAAGAGCCCCGCTACACAGACTGGAAGGAAAACCCTTGGTCTGTATATTTTTTACAAAGACTGTACATATAAGAGCAATGGTCGCCAAATTGCTAACGCGACTACTTTGACCTTCTTGTTTTTGTGATTTAAGATGCTTTTGTCCAACCTAAGTTACAGACACAAAAGGCGAAATTTTTGGTCATTTTTTGCACCGCAAGCAGTGAAAATATAGTGTATATTTGCTATATGTGAAGGCAATATTTATATACAGCAGCTGAATGACCTTCTCGTTGCAGTTACAGAACTTCCAGGGGTGCTGATCTTCTTTCCAGTTCACTGGTTTTGTCACTTTTTTCCACGTACAAGCCCTGCTCAAATGAGAACTTGCGCGTTGCGCTTCGGTATAGTTTCAGTTTGCTAACAGCATTCGTGACTGTGAACGTTCGAGTTTCGACAGAGAAAAGGCATCATGTTAGAGCACAAGGACTCGTGTGTTGAATTTCTGGACTGAATATAGTGCCCTCGCTTCCCGCCTCTGCACCTCCGTTCAAACCCGGCCGTGCCTCATAACGTAATTACGTGCAGAGCGGCATCTTCCGTAGACTGTCGTCCTCTCTGAAAACTCAGAGTTATGCTTCGCACAGCACGAGTGGGAGTGAACCCTAAGTTACTTTTGTAATAACTGTGCCCGCCATTGAGAAAAATCTTAGGCCTGTTTCCTACCTCTGCGTCGTTCTACAATTCTGCCACTCTCCTATCCGCGTTAAATCTGTCAGATCGCTCCCTCCAAAGGAATCTCCTTCTGTGTTTCTTTTGTCTCCAGCTGCACTGCTGGGTGGCGGGGCCGCACCTGGTTCGTACCAGCCACCTTCGGGGCCGTACGTGCCGCTCAGCCCTAACGACTATATGCCTGGCCAAGGCGTCAACTACGGCTTCCCTCTCCCGTACGCCGTGTTTCCGGACCAGCCACCTGGTGAGACCCGACGTCGCCTTCCCTCCTGGCGGCAGTCTTTTCTTTTATTTTCGATTTTTGGTGCGAGATTATTTAACACAAACTGTGTGGAGACGGAGTCAGTCGCTTCCTACCCACTATTTCCATGCGGTTGTCCCCGTACTTAGCCCTTTTTTAGCACCCCTAAGCATGCTATATGCTGGGGTTTATGCTGTTTTGGCGAGAAAAGAGTTATGCAGTCCCTACCGGCCGACTATACCGCGGTACCACAGGTCGTCGTCAGGTTTTGCGGGAATATCAGTACGGAAAAAGCGCAGTGGGGTGTAGCGACCACACGATGTCGAAAATTTGCTGCATGAAGACGCAGTCTCAAGTCGGCCGCTATAAAGGTGCTATTCTGGTGACGTTAGTGCTAAAGCACTCAAGAACATTTGTGTAGGAATTATGCAAAGGTGTTCTTTCATTAAGCAGTACGGCTAATCAGCTTCTCTATTGATTGTAGTCTCCAAGACGCCTTACACTTATGGTAAAATGTGGTGCATGATGGGAGTCCAATATTTTCCTTAGGAACACATATAACATTCCACTTTCAGCGTGAAGGTTCTTTGATACCTTTGCCTGCTTTCGCGAGCAGCAGCACGTGTTGGCAGAGTTCCGTGCCTTCCACTGTTTTTTTTTATTGTTCATTGAGCTTCATGAGTAACTTAGCCTACTATAGCGACTGCTTGGCATCATCTACATGGTCGAGATCGTCGAATTACTCTAGATACTGCTGTATTGTTTAACACCGCCCAATATTTCGCCAGCCTCGTGCGATGGGGCTGCTTACAGGCTCTTACCATGGGCTGGGCATTCTTTCCTGGTTTACGAATTTGGTGCCGCCTTTGTTAGGTCTCTATCGCGGTCAGGAGCGACACGACCCCGCTACCTCGAACTACAACTGTGGCCGCTATGAACAAGACCGAGTAATAGCCGACAGGAAGAGCTGTTTATTGGGGGCTCACTAAATCAATAGCCTCCTAGGTAGCACGGTCAGCTTGTCAGGTGAGCGTCGCAAATGAAAAAAGTCAGTTTGAGAGCTGTGGCTCCTAGCGTAGTCCCCGGTCTGTCCGTATGCAGTATCGTAGCTCCGTCGAACCCGGGACCTCATCCGCGTTCTCCGCTGCCGCTCTGAGGAGAGGCTTGGGTTGGAGGGGTTTGTGTGTTAGGCGTAGACCATGACAGAGGGTCGGAGGTGAGGTCTGCTACCTACAGTGGGCCGAGGGGAAAGCCGAATCCCCACACTGTGTCATTCGATCAAACACGTCGATATGATGGCCAGTAAAGTACACGTTACACGCACATTAGCTCATAAATCCACTCATACTTTTTAGTACACACCATATCGTCTACATATACCGGTCAGAGAGAATAGACCTCGGATAGTATCTTAACCCCGGATATGCCTGAATTGCTTTAGGGTAAGCAAGCAGACTGTAATCGTTCCCTAGAACCTAAGCTACCAGCTGCATTTGAAAGGGTGCGACGAGTTAAAAATGCTGCTCTGGGGCTCACGAATCCGCGACCAATTTTCCTGAGAGCTTAGGAGAAATGAGAAATAGTTTTTAGAGGAGGGTGGTGGGGCTTATATTAAATAAATCGGAGGGGACACTTAAGCTCCACCTTAAGGGTATGACGCAGTGGCGTAATACGTTAATTGCCGTATGTGCAGAAGGTCATTCCCTACTTTACATTCATAGATCCCTAAGAGTCCTCTCACCCTTCCTGGAGCAGTGATGCAACGGTTAAGCGATGCTCCACTACCCTGCGATGGCAGGTGTTTCCAGCGGTGGGCCTTGTGCGGCCGTGGTCGCTCTTCCCGAGCGACCAAGCATTAATTTAACAGTGACCTGACACGGTGTGCAGTTTGCTTACTATGCGGTGGGTAGGTTGTGATCACACCGCAAGGTCACATGACATACGTAGCCAACTTGCCTCCTAGGTTGCTCTCGGGGGACACCTGCCAGAGCCATGCCCGTGATTTCTCGCTCATTACGCAAAGCCGACAACGCCGACACTGGATTTTCATGACAACTGGCCGTTTAACGCTACGGCGTTAATAATGACGCGTCCTTTGAGAGGACATAAATATTAGGGCGCAGTTCTTCCAGACGTTGTTCCTGCTCTCGCTGTGGTCACAGATGCCGGCCTTCTCAACAGCTGAGATGGTTTCTTTTTTCAACGTGGTTGTCTCCTTGAAAAATACTCGATTCCAGCAACTGCAGAAAACTACGTCTACGAGAGAGCACATTCCAACGCACATAGGAGTCGAGCGTTTAATTCTTCTTTCTTGATTATTATATTTCTCATCTTAGTCATTTTGTTTTGTTTGTTTTTTCTCTGCTTTTACAACCCCTCCTATCGGCTAATTCTTTGCAGCCAACACGGTGTTCGCAACCAGTGCACCTCCCCCTTACCCGGGCGTCTACATCCCACCGCAGCAGAGCCAGGCTGGGATGCCATCCGCGCCTGTGGCATCCAGCTCCAGCGGTTCCAACTCTTCAGCTGCTGGTTCATCGGCACCGCCAGCGGGCTTCAAGCAAGAGTAGCAAAACCAAACAATGCGAGACACCGCCTAAGTGTCTGCAGATTTTTAGATTCGCCTGCTTGAGCCAAATCTCTTGACTACAGTATTTCCAAACAATAAGTAATAAATAAAATAAAGTTACGTTTAAAAAAAGCTAAAAATTATTTGCCACCTTAGGGAAGATTGCCAATCAACTCACGAATGTACAGCTGAAAAGTTACCTCACATTCATACTGACTGAAAGAATATACTAAAAAAATGAAACACTAGAATAATTCCGCTGGGCAAAAATGGAATAAAGTACATTTAAGAAGCACCCCTGTTGAAACAACGCAGTTCACAAAACAAGAAGACACGTAATTTGCTTATCATTAAGCAATTGCATTAGTTGTATTTTTACGCTTTGTTACCTTTAGGATCATTCCAAGATGCCTCCCACTGCTCCGTCGCCTACTCCAGTTTTTCAAAATACTGTTGTTTGCATGCCTGGAGTGCCCAGGCACCTCTTGGGAAATGGTTCGTCTTACGTAACCCATGCAAGCTGCACGTGCCTGATCTCTACCGTTTGCAAACTGACTCCTTTAGTGTCGCTGACCGGCCTGCATTGTCTTCCTTAACGTATCCTGTGCAGTTTCACGCCGCCGACACACGCTCAAGATGCGCGAAGAATTGTTCTTCGTACAGGCTTCTACTCCAGTCGGCACCGTCCAAAGCATCGTTATCCAACGACTTACTTTGCAGCAGCCTTTGCGCATGATATGGAATAAACACACGCTCTTTGACCTCATGCTGAGCCTTTCACAGTGTGCATTATGCGGCAGCATAAAAAGCACTTAGCGTATGATAAAACCTCTTCCCTGTATATATGATGGTCGCCGCCTAGCGCATGAATTTCATCTTCATTTAGAAGTATTTCCTGCACGGCGTGAACAACGGTTATAGCACTTGAAGCATTTAATTTTCGCGCGTTACACAGCCATCTGTTCAATTAAATTCCGATGGTGGGCCTCGTGAAAATAAGCCCAACACGTCTCTTTACTTGTGCAGTGGAGAATGAATTCTATTTAAAACCGAATTTCGTGGCGGCTTTCAAAGCATCCGAAAAAACTAACGTCACTAAGGACTAATGGTGCCTGGTCATAGTGTTCTAACGTTAGGCAAAAGTGAGGTTGTAATGTATTGGAGGGCTTATGCGAACCCCAGGTTCATAGGTGTCGATTCTGTTCACTCACGGCGCATTATAGCTACAAAATCTTTTCCTACTCTCGTGTATCTTTAAAAAAGAGCACAGTGCGATGTAAATTGTTAGTTTTTTTTTTGCAACTACAAGAGTATTATGGCTCGCACTTTCCGGATTTCGCTTCAGGCGCATTCACACAAAACAGCAATTCATAAGCAGTCATGGCGGGAACTTCACTGCAAGCAAGCAGGAAGCTTCCCTTTTTTTCTTACGCCCCTAGCGATCGCTTCGCCAATGACCTGGTCAGGGGAAGCGTGAGGATTTCCGCGACGGTTACGTTATCTTTTTTTTTCCTGACATCTAACTGCTCGTAACACCAAGCTTGTCGGAGCCGGAATTCCCGAGTAGGTAGTTTGCGGTTCGAGATGGAGAAGCTTTGCTAGGTCAAATAAGTGGCATATAAGTGAACATACCGAAGGAGGTCCCAGAGCACGCAGGCTGCATCAGGATCTCCTATCCATAAGCGTAAGCTGTACACTTAGTTATAAACAAACAGCACAGCTACAAAGCTGTTGACTGTAAAGGACCAATACCACTTAAGTGTGTTGAAAACCATAAGCGTAAGCTGTACACTTAGTTATCAACAAACAGCACAGCTACAAAGCTGTTGACTGTAAAGGACCAATACCACTTAGTGTGTTGAAAAGTAAAGAAAAAGCAATGCCAAAACAGATTCCCTTAAGCATTCTCAAAAACATATCGCATATGTAAGCTCAGAATGTACCGGCAGCCATTAGAGGGAGGTAGCGGTCCAACCAAGTCAAGATGAACGTGGTCAAAACGACAACCACGGGGCAGAAAAGACTGGGGTGGAGACTTTTTATGGCGGGTCACTTTGGCGGACTGGCTGGCAAGGCACGAGCGGGGCCACTGGCGAACGTCGGTGTCAATGTTCGGCCAGACGCAGGGCTTGGTAACGAGGCGCTGTGTGGCCCTGATGCTGGGATGGCAGATGCCATGAAGGGATGGAAAATGGCACGACGAAAGGCGTCCGGGATGAAGGACGCTGTAGAGCCGATCACATGTCGCACCAGAGCAGTCCTGGCACAAGCAGATGAGGGATGGACTGCAGACGGAGGGCACAGAGTGGTCGCAGGGCTTGAAGCGCAGGGTCTTCTAGCTGCACCCAGGCCAGACATTCCCAGTCCACAGCAGATGCAGACACGCCGATGGAGGTAATGCATGAAAGTACGTCAGCTGCCACATTGTCGATGCCTTTTATGTGCCGGACGTCTGTTGTGAACTCCGATATGTAGGCCAGCTGACGAAATTCGCGGGCGACGTTTTTGGAAGAGTTCGTACGAAACACATACACCAGAAGCTTATGATGCGTTAGAGCGTAAAATGGCTGGCCCTCCAAGAAGTGGCGGCAATGCTGGGTGGTGGAGTACATGACAAGCACCTCACGGCCAAATACGCTATAGCGAGTGTCGGCAGGTTGGAGCTTCCGAGAGAAGAAACCCAGTGGGTGCCACTCGGAGTCGATTTTCTGCTTGAGAACAGCACTAATGGCCACGCTGGAAGCATCCACTACCATACGAGTGGGCGCCGAAGTCCTAGGGTGGATGAGAAGGATCGAATCGGCGAGAGCTTGTTTTGAAGCCGTGAAAGCGGCCTGAGCTTCGGGAGCCCAGGAAAATTCGGAGGAGGAGGATTTGGTTGTGCGAAGAAGATCGGTCAGGGGGTGAGGACGCTCGGCGCAGTGCGGAATAAAACACCGGGAAAAATTTACTAGGCCCAGGAACTCGCAGAGCTTGCGTAGGGTAGTGGGTACTGGGAAGTCTTGAACAACTTTGACCTGAGAAGGCAATGGACGAATTCCCTGCGCCGAGACGTGGTGGCCCAGGAACTCGAGCTCAGAAGAGCCAAAGACGCATTTCTGGGCGTTACAACAAAGCCAAGTTCTTGAAGGCATTGAAAGAGTTCGCGGCGGTGCCGCTCGTGATCTTGGGGAGTACGACTCGCGACGAGGATGTCGTCGATATAGGCAAATACAGCCGACAGTGCGCGCGCCACTTCAGCAATGAATCTGAGAAGTTTGACCTGCGTTGCCAGCCCAAAGGGCATGCGCACGAACTCAAACAGGCCAAAGGGTGTAGTGATGGTCGTCTTCGGGATATCGGCCCGTTCAACGGGGATTTGATGGTACGCTTTGAGAAGGTCCACTTTACTAAAGATCTTGCATCGGAAAAGATCGGAAGGTTGCCTGAGGGCGGTAGGTTGCTCGGGTCGGTCATCTCATAGGCCAGAGTCACCACTGTTAAGAATTTACGGAGTCGCAGCGGAGCATCAAAACAAGAGGTCCAGCGTGGCAGGCTTCTCGACCCGAACAACTCGTGCCATGCTTCTGCACCGAGCACACGCCGTCCAACTTTATTTTCTTCTTTAGCCGGCTGGGAACACCGATTTAGCGCTCCGCTTTGCTGCGTCGCTATGCGCTGCAAAACTAAATGAACAAAACTGGTGCAGGAGATGCGACGATATGGAGAAGGGCATGAGCCTTTGTAAAACCAGTAATATTCTCAGACACCGGCTTGACCCGGAAAAGCAAAAAACACAGGCAAAGGTAAACAAAATTAAAGCTAGACAGACCTTCGAAGGGACAGACAGGCAACTAATAGAGAAATGAATTAAAACGTACGTAGGCCAGGCAGACACCAAACTGCACCCAAAATAGACAGGCAAACGAAATACAGAGCTAGACGCACCCATCATGGAAGCTGAGGTGCAAGCAGAGATTATTGGCCTAAAAATAAATAGGCTCCGGGACCAAATGGGATTACATACCAAATAATCAAAAAGCTCGCCGACGCATCAATTTCGGCCTTAATAGAATACATGAACAAAGTATAGGACACCGGTAGCCTATCGCAAACGTGGAAAAATGCGAACGTGGTTCTCATTCCCAAACCAGGCAAACCGCCCAAGCTAGAAAACTTAAAACCCATCTCACTAACCTCGTGCGTAGGTAAACTTATGGAGCACGTAGTGTCGACAAGATTAACTAATACATGGAGAAAGAGGACCTCTGGCCGCACGAAATGGTCAGTTTCAGACCGGGCCTTACTACGCAAGATGTCATGCTTAGACTCAAACCCGACATCATCGACCATAAAACCAGAGACACAGAGGCCATACTAATAGTGGCTTAGACCTAACCAAAGCCTTTGATAATGACGCAATTCTCGCCGGACTCCAAGACATCGGACTAAGCGAGAAAACATATACTACATCAAAGACTTCCTCTCAAATAGAGAGATACTCATAAAATTCCAAGACATCGAATCAACCATGACCGAACTAGAGAGCAAGGGCTCCCCTCAGGGCTCCGTCCTATCCCCGTTTCTATTTATCTTAGCTATGAGAGCACTCCCCCCCCCCCCTTACTAAATAGAATTCAAGACAAAGTTCAGCATGTTCGCGGACGATATAAATGTCTGGATGAACAACGGAAGCGACGCGGAGATAGAACAAAAGCTGCAAGCTACCGCAGACACAGTAGTGAGGTACGCTGCGGACAGAGGCCTATCAACTCCCCGGAAAAATCGGAATTTATCATCTATAGCCCA
This sequence comes from Amblyomma mixtum, assembly GCF_055824585.1. Lineage (NCBI taxonomy): Eukaryota > Metazoa > Arthropoda > Arachnida > Ixodida > Ixodidae > Amblyomma > Amblyomma mixtum. Next base: position 100,710,726 of record NC_143013.1, read on the forward strand.
GGAAAAAAGAAAAACGTAAACATAAAAATCGAGGTAGAAAGCAAGACCGCCCCGAAGGTGAAAGAAATTAGAATTTTGGGAATGTTCATTCAAGGGAACGGACAAAATACAAACACCATTAGAAAATTAGAAGAATACGCGGCACAAGTAACTGGTATATTCAGGAGAATCGCTCAAAAAGACCACGGTCTCAAAGAGCGTAGCCTCTTGAAAATGACTGAAGCCTACATCATCCGCCAAACATGTTACGCCACAACCTTTCTAAACATCAAAAATGCGGTACGCGACAGAATCGACGCCATAATTAGGAAATGCGCAAAGCGAGCACTAGGACTCTCCGTATGCGCGCCTCAACGGAGAAACTGGAAGCAATGGGGGCCTACAATAGATGGCAGGAACTATGCGAAGCGGTTAGAACCGCGCGACTAGAGAGATTGAGTCAAACGAGGACGGGAATAGCATTCTAGGATGGATAGGCCTCCGTCTAGACAGAGGCCCGCGTGAAAAAACAGACATCCCCCAGACGTGAGCAGGAATCTACTAATCACACCTCTACCGAGAAACATGCACCCAATACCAACAAAGAACGAAGAGAACACAGGGCCAAGGCCATAGCTAAAAATATGAAAAGCAAGAAAGGATGTAGCCTGTGTGGACGCAACAAGCGGGAAGCATGGAGAGGCAGTATCGGCAGTGGTAGACGGATAAGGCACACCAAAAATCACGGCCTCGTCGCGCTCCCGAGACGTAACGACGGCCGAAGAAGTTGCAATAGCGCTCGCTTGCGTCGGTACCTGAGGGCGTGTAATTATTTGCGACAGCAAAACAGCCGTACGAAGTTTTGCAAAAAGGTAGAATTTCAGGTGAAGCTAAGCGCACCCTGAAAATGAACCCAGTTAATAGAAGAATATCCATAATATAGAAATGTGCGCACGAATCTGCCCCTGGTAACAAAGCTGCGCACGAGCTTGCTCGAGATCTCTACTAGCGAGCGGCCGTAGTGCAACCCGATTGGAGAGGATTAAAAGATAGCATAACCACTTATATCGAGTTTACTTTACACTATAAATCACAAAGAAGGATATTTCCACCCCCGGATCGGTCTCTCCTCAAAAATGAGGCGCGTATCTGGAGGAGGTTAAAATTACATCTGCCCAGTCTGGATCTACTTGACACACACCGGAGATGAGAAAGACGCGAAATTCAAGAATTGCGGACAAAGGGGCACTCTTGATCACGTAATTTGGGAATGCGCCGATTCCCCGGGCGCCGGCATAAACATTAACAGTAGAGAAGCCTGGGAAGTTTTGCTGCGGAGCGAGGACCCGCCATCCAGTAGCAAGTCACCCGCCTGGTGGATGAGGCCGTGAAGCAGCAATGTAACTTCATCCTTCCTTAGTCTGCGAAGCATCCCTACCCGCGTCCCAGGCCTGTTTCCGGGACCGGGGATCGGGGGGCTCTTTCTCGGTAGATCAATAAAAGTTTTTATTGCGAAAGCAATACTACTTGCACTTTCACGCCTTTGCCGTTCCGCGGCCGGTGACCACCATCGTGCCGCGGCGGTGACCACCATTGACCTTTATTTGACCTTGATTGCATTAGATTGTATTAGATTAGATTGGATTGGACTAGATTGGATTAGATTAGATTACATTATATTAGATTACATTCATTGGATTGGACAGGATAGGAGTGGATTTGATTTGATTGGATTGGATTAGATTAGATTTTGGATTGGATTGGATTGGAGTGGATTGGGTATGATTGGAATGGATATGATTGGATTGCATGGGATTGGATTGGTTTGGATTGGATTGGAGCTGTACCATGGCGTACGTACGGATATTGCTTTCGCAATTACCGGGCTTAACCAAGCTAAGCCACAGCGAATTTTATTCTTTCATTCCTCGAACTTTTTACTCTAATACATGGCTTCGAGCTCGCAAAACAGACGTCTCTCTAAGACTAACAAAAGTCACACCTGTAAATCAGCTCTAGAGTTCCTGAGTCCACACGCCCAGGTGTGCAGTATCTTGGGGCTCTTTGTTGTAAATTTTTTTTCTTTTTTTCTAATTCTGTGCTCAATTGTTTTTCTCGCAGGACTGCCGCGAGCCTCTCGTCATAACCCAACACCGTTCCCACACTCTCCTGTTCATGCCGGCTTCATTCTGCAAGTCAGAGCCCCCAAAGCCTTAATTAGATTCAAATCCAGCCACTGAACATGAGTGGTCTGAAGAAGCCCCCCATACGAGCCCCGTAGGTCTGCAAGCAGTTGCACAGGAGTTCCATAGCGACAACTGCGCGCATTGCACACTATGGAATATCCCATTATGTCCGAGACTACGACACGCAGCCGATCAGATCCACGCTCAAGCGACTGCGGAAGGACCCTGTCGCCCTGGCGTTTGGCATCCGCAGTATTTGACCCTCTAGACGGTCAAGAGTTCATAACACTCGGAATTCACCGCCAACATGGACGTCAGCAATCCTGCGGGTGGTTCTCTCGCAACAACCGTTATTGCTGAGGGACCACCTTCCACACAGCGGCCGAGTGACCGAATGATCCGGCCGCAGTGTGGTGTTCTTGCATAAATCGTAAGGAAACTTATATTGCGGCATGGTGGGGTGCATCCGCACCGTTTGCGGGAGGCTCTGTCTTCCAATCCCAATGAGGTTGCAACCGAGAGCCCCTCAGAGCGCCAGGAGAAGATGTGGAGGAAAGAAAGAAAACACATATATAAGGCGCTTGTGTATGTGTTTACTTTCTTTCCCCCACGTCTATCTCAGCCGCGCCATTCCTCCCAAAGCACGTCCCACCAACTTGCCCACATATTTACGCTGCTGACCGAGTTGCCAGGCAGAACATTCGGACTCCGCACCAGTAGCAGTCAGTAGCAGTAGCACCAGTAGCACAAATTTGTGCCCCCGCCGCGGTGGCTCAGTGGTTACGGCGCTCGGCTGCTGACCCCAAAGACGCGGGTTCGATCCCGGCCGCGGCGGCCGAATTTTGATGGAGGCGAAATTCTAGAGGCCTGTGTGCTGTGCGATTCAGTGCACGTTAAAGAACCCCAGGTGGTCGAAATTTCCGGAGCCCTTCACTACGGCGTTTCTTATAGCCTGTGTCGCTTCGGGATGTTAAATTCCAATAAACCAAACCAAACCTCTCTTACGGAATCAACGATACAAGACGCTTGCTCTGAAAGGGCATGGTATCGACGTTCCGACGCTTCGAATAGCTTCAAGAAAGACACAAGGCCCAGTATGCTCAGTCTGGATGCTCCACTCATGTTCTAATAACGCGAATGACTCCATCTTCGTCGTGTTTGCGCCAGAAATCTTCGAAGTGCTCAGTTTCGCTGCGACCTAGACGAAGGTATTGTGTGCCGCAATTTTTGCGCGAACTCGGTATTTTGGTAGGCATGGCTCTCAGCAATTACAGAGACCGCCACTCTCTTTCGGCCCGGCAAGGACAATGTAAATAATAAAAAAATGTCGGTCGATTTGGGTAATTAGGCCAAATGGGGATATGTGCGCCAGCATGACGACAGTTGGCTGTTGGAGCTACGACCTACTATGTGGCTTCAGGCTACCAGCTAATTGCAACATCAACTTTTTCCGTTTAGCAGCTATGCAATCGTCATTCTAATCCCGTTCTCCTCCTAACCGCTGCTTCTAGCTCGGCGCGGTTAGGGGCGGAGTCGCCTGATTAGCGCCCCGGGTTCACCATGGCAAGTAAGCTACCCGGTGGGAAGGTGAGCGGTGGTGCAGTGGCACAAAGACTATGGCAGGTGCTGCCATCGTTGGGACTTGGGTTGGGTTGCGACCCAGGTTGCTCTTCCCGAGCAGCCTCTCGCGATTAAATAGGCTCCCACATGTCACGGACGGCAGGTGAGCAGCTTACTATAAAACTGGCTTCAGCCAAACAGGCAAACACGCAACGCCAAAATGCGGAGAATGGCCACTATAAGTGTTAGCACACTAAAACTAACAATCCAATCTGCATTGTAAAAAGCATGTTACAGGAAGCACTGACAGAGCCATATGTAACGTTCGGCACCGTAAAAACAAATGAAAAATTAGCGGTCCAATTCGTGCTACGTCTATATTACCTCTCTGAAGGAATGCATGTAAGCTGTTCATTGAGTTCATCAAATGCATGCACAAGGAGCAGCACAAAGAAGGTTGTCACTAAAGGAACTTTTATGCACTTATTCCTTTACATGACTACTAAGCAACCAGCATGGCGCAGCGTATACGACATGTCTACTTATAATCGCCGCTTGTTATCGCCATTTCGGCTCAAGCGTTTGTTTTTAATTTCGTTTACTTTCGTGTTGTGCAACGCGTTCCAGGTGGTCGTGATGGCGGTGATGAAAAAATCTTTAAACAGTTAACGATAATATCATCGCTATCATTATGGAGTGCGCAGTAGAAGCAGGAGGTACGAAGGTTCGACAGGATACCGGCAAAGCTATCTCAGGAAACGAAAAATCGTACTAAAAAACACCAAAGCATGAAGCCTCTAGCCCTACGGACAGAATAGAACTGTCAGAGCTATCAAAGTTCATAAATAAACGCAAGGCAGCCGATATAAGGAAGTTTAATATGGAGAAAATGAAAAATACTCTAAAGAACGGAGCTAGCTACAAAGCAGTGAAGAGGAAACTAGGCATACGTAAAAACCAGATGTATGCTCTGAGAGACAAATACGGCAATGTCATTAGCAATATGGATAAGATAGTTAAACTAGCCGAAGAGCTCTACACGAATCTACACAGTAGGCAGTGCAATCAGAATGTTAATGAAAGTGGCAGTAGTGCACAGCAATGGGACATCCTGCCATTAAAGAAAGAGGAAGTAAAGAAAACCTTGGGAGCAATGCAAAAGGGCAAAGGAGGATCAGGTAACAGCGGATCTCTTGAAGGACGGAAGGGAGATTGTGCTAGAAAAATTAGCTACCCTATATACGCAATTCCTTATCACCTCAAGCGTACCAGAAGCTTGGAAGAACGCTAACATTATCTTAGTTCATAAGAAAAGAGACGTCAAGGACTTGAAAAAATACAGATCGATCAGCTTACTGTATTTTGCCCTCAAGGTATTTACTAAGGCAATCGCAAATAGAAGCAGGACAACCTTAGACTTGAATCAGCAAAATGACCAGGCAGGCTTTCGTGAAGAATACTCGACTATAGACCATATTCACATTATCAGTCAGGTGATAGAGAAATGCGCTCGTTTTAATCAACCCCTATATAAAGCGTTGTAATACACAGCTTTTGTTCATACGGGAAGCTTTAGCGTCGATCATGAGTAATACCTAAACCAAAGCTTCCATATACTTACATATTCTGATTGCCATACATTCGATGACCACTGAATTCTGGTCCAACATGCAGTGCCACACTGAACGGCGTGTCACAAAATCATTCGCAATGCGTGGCCTCTACTCCAGACTTCTGCCCAAAAATCTCAGAAGTGACAGCATCTGCACTGATGTTTCTTTAGATATAAGCAATCGTAAACGGAAAATCAAGCAAAAGACTAGCTTCCTGCCAAGTTTCAACAGAAGCACTCACCGAGGGAGTATAACGCCACAGATAATAGGAAGCGCCAATAAAAGCAAGCTATTAAGCCACTTAAAAGAAACAGTGAATGCATTGCGACAAAAGAACATCTATTCTTGTTTTCTTCCATGGAGTGGGTGGCCCTCTGAGCAGTACCCAGTAAAGTACAGTTGCAGCTTTTTTAAACCACAATTTAAAGCCGTTGACTCTTCTAAAATACCTAGGACACTTCATTTCTGCTGTTCAATACCAGGCCATGCATTCGCCTTCGATTGCAAACTTTTTACAATCACTGAACTCCGCATCACAAGCAGTTGTTTTCAGCAGCTCCAGTGGGCACTCTCTTGACGCGGGTTCCAATGCTGAGTAAGGATCCTGCTTCCAAAGGAAGCAACCTGCAAAAATTTTTCACTCAAAGTCATGCATTTCAAAAATAACCGCGCATAACCCTACAATTTTTATTCAGCTATGCACTTCAAGAGTTTGAGTCCTTTGCCTCTGCTCGTGCAAAAAGCTTAATCATTTCCCATTCAAAAGACAGCGTCATTCGAAATGACTTGCACCAAATGACGTTTTCCTCACAGATCTCACCTTGTTACCTTTTTTTTTTTTTCGCTGTAGAACCTAAGGCACGTATAATATTTCAAGCAGACTCACCTTCACCACTCAGGGACCACAGAACAAAGCAGGTTTTGTAATCGGTGTAGTAAACATCGTACACGCTTTCATAATCTAAGAACGATAAAGAACAAGGATACATGTTAGAGCTTTTGTTACAGGCCACTATTATTTGGATTCGACAGTAATCAGGCCCGTCAAAATAACCGACACACAACATGCAATGTTGCCTCAGCGGAAATCTTTCCTGGGAAATATCAGTGCACGTTAAAGAACCCCATGTGGTCTAAATTAAACCAGACCTCTCCACTACGACCACCTTTAAAGGCGCTGTGTCGCTTCGGAACGTTAAATCCCACAATTTACAACTTACCCACAATGAATTCGTCGTATCTGGCTATGAAGGTTATTCTATTCTTCACACTCCCACCATCAGAACTTGAAGTAGTTGGCCTATAAAATAATATGCGCTCCTCCCTGCAGGAGAACACAAACGTTAAATTATCAGTACGTCTTCAACTTGATAAATCTGGCTGAGCTTGGAAAAATTGGCAGCCTTCTTCGCCTATCCCGCTAAGCAGCCGTAGCAGCCTCCGCCGACAGCAGACTTCTACGCCATGTCCATACTGACACCATAAATGCTAGGCATGTTCCAGCTGCGTGGCCCGTCGGACACAGCGCCGTTCATGAATGGCGGGCAGTCTCAGCTGTTCGACATGCTCATCTCATTAACCCCGATTAGAGGCTTCAAACAGGGTCGGTCGGAGCGCTCTTTATTCAGGCTGTACCAGGCGCACTTCAAAAGGATATATTCGATACAGCCCACCAGTGCTATCAAGTGTGCGCGTCTACTTTTCGAACGCTTCTAACGTGCGCGAAATGTATCCGCTGGATAAGCTTAAGACTGAGTTCTGGTATCGTTATGACCGAGCCTTGAGACCAATGCCAGAGTGGCCACCGGCATGCTCTAAGCGGGGACACGGAAAGAGGTTCCCTGAAACGAACAGTGCACATTGCAGGCGAGAGATAGACTATTTGTTCACACCGCTAAAAGGCAAGGGAGCGTTTATCGATTTTCGGCGTTCCGGCGTGTTCGCCGCTAAGCAGAACGACTTGAAAAGGAGCTCACAATGTCCGTCGCACCCGTTAGTTTGCACAATTGTAAAAGGCTTCTGAAGGAAGCGTAAAAATTGAGGAAGCTCACGTGTTCCCGATATAAAGGGTGTAAAACTGTCAGCAATTTTTATTAGGATTTGGAGTTATAAGAGCTCATTTTTCGGCACAGTATTCTCAGAAGCGTAGTGCATCGAAATACAGCTGAGACGTGACAACTAGCAGGCTGCTTATGTTGAAGGTTTATTGCACAAACATTAGCATAAGCTCATAACAATAAACACAGATTGTCCCAAAGTCACACTGATGGGGCCTCTTATAAATGGTAGCACAATGTAATGTAATAAAAATCAAAATAAAGCAGCTGTTGTTGCACAATACGCACTGAGTATCAACAAAGGAGAGCAAACAATTAACAAGTACAGCAGTTAATATCGTTGCGGATAATTTTTACCCAGTTATATTTGGCTGTACAAAGAAGCAAGTAAAAACAAAACAAAAACATTTTTAAAAAACATACGCCAGAAAACATGTTTAATAATGCGCATTAGGCTCAACTCAGTATCATAACGATTGAAAATTAGACATATAAAAAAAGAAAAATGATTGGTTAATTAGTAGCAACTATTTAAACTTACGTTTAAATGAATGAACTGATGACACCCTCTTTATTTTAAATGGTAATGGTTCCAAACTAATGAATCATGATAGTTCGCTATGATTTTTCCTTTTAGTTTCAATATAGATTGCATAACTAAATAGTTCTGAAGTTCCTGAGAAAATAACTTGTGAACCCGCATTGCTAGACTCCTTATTTATTAAGACAATTGTAGCCCGCCGTAAGTAATACTTATACCCCTTTCAAAAATTTCGAACACTGCATTGTCGTCGTCCCTGCGGCGGAAGCACTCTCAGGGCTACACACGTAGGAAAGCGAGTTCGCGCGACCAGAAAGAGCGCGCAGAAAAAAAAACAAAAGTCTTTTTACATTTGCATTGCGTCTGTCTCCCAGTGATGTTCCCTACTAATCACGCCTTTTGCATGATTACAACCCCGCAATATACTGACATCAAAATAGAGGAAATCATGCCGCGTGGGAGATGCCCAGTCCGCACATTTCTCAAATACCCAATGCGTGGGTAGAAAGTTGCAAAAATATTTTAAAAATTTACGCTCACAGTAGCCTCCAATCGCAGAAACCGCCGCGGTGACTCAGTAGCTTTGATTTTCGCCTACTAATCTCAAGGTCTTGGGCTCGATCCGAGCAGCAGCAACCGTATTTCGAAAGAAGTGAAGTAGAAAAAAAAAACGCGGTTTCGCTGAGTGAGTGATGCCAGTCCCCGTTAAAGAACCCTAGGTGATATATATCAACCCGGAGCTCTTTATTACGGCGTCCTTCATGGTCCATGTGCCGCTTCAGGACTTTAAACACCGCAACTGACAATTTCAGTCGAGGAGTTCAGGTCGGAGTTTGCAATATTAGGACTGAAATTACAATGGCCCTTTTATAGGCTCGGCTTGCGAATATGTATTGTGCTTATTTATACCGAATCCACGCGCATTATTTTATTGCTTGTTTCTTTGCTGAATATTTAATAATTATTTGAAGTTTGAAGTTTTATTCATTGTTCTGTTATAAAGGCGTAGCCACACAGGGGCTCCTGCCCTATCGAGCAGTAACGGCAGACAGGATGCAATTCCAAACAAAACTGCCAGACATATACCATACATCTTGTGCGGACAGCAAACGTTGAAACTGAACAGAAAGGAAAACTGTAAAGCACTAACAAGCATATAAAATACATCTAATACACATATAGCATAGCACTTGTGGCTGTTCAGTCCTTGATGAACGTTACGCATACAGAGTTTACTGGTGGCTCTCTGATTTTTCTTTTCGCGGTTTTTGTATCACAAACTTTCGGTGGATCCAAGTGGCGTTATGGCAATCTATGAAACATCCTTCGGTGTGCTTTTCCTGCTCGCACATACTCTCGATAGCAGATAGACTGCGCATCATTTCTCTCTCGGTCACTTTCGGTTTGGTTTGGTTTGGTTTATGGGGTTTAACGTCCCAAAGCGACTAAGGCTATGAGAGACGCCGTAGTGAAGTGCTCCGGAAATTTCGACCACCTGGGGTTCTTTAACGTGCACTGACATCGCACAGTACACGGGCCTCTAGAATTTCTCCTCCAAAGAAATTCCAGCCGCCGCGGCCGGGATCGAACCCGCGTCTTTTGGGTCAGCAGCCGAGCACCGTAACCACTAAGCCACCGCGGCGGCTCTCGGTCACTTTCGTCTTTTCATCAACTGTGCACAGGACCATCAGATGAGTAGCTTGACACAATATTTAGCAAAGCTGCCAGTGCTATGCTGACCACTTTTTCTTTGCTGATTTTTTTTCTTGCAATCTGCCAACAGCAGCTAGGCCGTGGAGTCACTGACCTTCTCAAAATTACATGTACACCTCAAAGACAACCTGTTTAAGCTTTGACGGAGCTTCCGAGGGTTCTCCAGGTAGGTAGAACCTTCCATTCATGCAATATTGAGGAACAAGTTACACCCATATACTCACCGTTCCGATTTCCTTATACTCACCATTTAGTTTCGTTGGTATGATCAATCACAACCAAAGTGTCCATTGTGTGTAGGATTTCCAACGTGATGCATAGCGCGTTCACTGCCAAGAACTGCGCTGTAGTTTTTGTGTCCAGGCCATACGCGGCTCTCTTTGACATGTTTAACAACTGAAAAGAGGAAACAAGGGAGTTAAGCACGCTTATAATGCTCGTTTGATCAGAATTGAGCAGTATTGTTTTCCACGCAAATTCTGGGCTGGCACCCCTCTGATACATAACTCAGAACAAAATTTATAGATTAAACAAATGGGGGGGGACACTTAAGTTCCGCCTTTAACGGCAGGACGCCTGAACTTTAATTAGTCTCGTCAACAGCTCCATTTCCACAAGCAGCCATGGACACTGTTTCTATATGTGAAAGATAACACGGCACACACATAAATTGCACCAATTCTCTTTTATCCGCAATTTATTTGCTTCATGTACCTACGTGTCGTAATGACGTTTGTACCGTACTGCAACCTTCTAAACGGCAGTTTTCTGATATTTTGATCACATTTCTTTTCCCAGCTGCACATGCGTCGTCATGATTCTCTTCACCAGACCGGCTTTTCCCTACACACCGGGTACAACGCCTAAAACGCCAGGTGCTATGGTGAAGTGGGCCCTTAACTCTGCCGCACTAAAAATATGCGTTTAGGAATTGCGTTCAAAATATACATTAACAAATTTTCAGCCAGCAATCACTCAAGCAAAGAAGCAAACGGGGGCTAGTTGGGTGTAGATTTTTGATGGATGTAAGGCACTACACTAAGAATTGCATATAAAATTGCATTAGGAATTGGACTAGCAACTGGACTGAGAATTCCAAGTGTAGCGCGTTATTTCCATAAAAAAAAAAAGTTCGCAATGGCTTAGCTCTGCTATGCCATGATATACGTAGCGTGAGCAGTGACGTCATGTGGATCTGCGCCGGCGGCGGCACCGGAAGCAGCGGTAGTGGCGCGCGTCAGCTGTGCGCAGTTACGTCACTCGATGCTCGCGCATGCGCAGTATGGTTGACGGAGGGAGCACGCGCAACGGCGAGACTGTGGCCAATGTAGCTCACGGCGTCACGCTACAAAAGTCGGATCAAGCGGATCCATTGTACCATGACAGGAAAAGTTAAATTTTTTCACTGCCTCCCCTCCTAAGACTGAAATTTTGTGTTTATGGCAGTACTGAAATTTTATATATTTCTTAATGTATAAAGACTACACACGTGTAAAAGTATGTATTAGGAGGGGTGTCAAGATTTTTTCTATTCTGATTTGTCCTCGCTATCTTTGTGCGTCCTTGTTTTTGTGGGTGTGTGTATGCGCGAATACAAGTGGCACCAGAAGCAAAAGGCCACAGTTTTCTATTTGAAGCGCGCAAGCATCATTTTCATACAGGCATCATTTTCAAAAAGCTCATCATTTTCATTTAGCCAGGGACTTTTACTGTTACTATTGTTACGTTGCTAATGATCTCAATCTGCGCTGCAGAACGTGTTCAACCTTCCTTTTTTTCAAATATTTTCTACGTGCCAGGCCAGCAGGACGCGCGGGGTCATCAAGCGTGTGGTTATATTGTCACGTTGGTAATAAGCGGCGTAGGGTCAACAGCGGCGTAGTCAGGGACGTGCGCTTCTAGAACACTTCCACACACACACTTCTTCCTCTTCTTGAAAGGCGCTTTGGTCTGTACGAGCGCTGGCGTCAATATTTCAAATTTTTCTTGTCTTGCGGGAATACGAAAGTGCGGTTGTAATGTCGCAACTATCGCGTCGCCAAATCTCGTCGCAGTGAACCCGCTTCAGTGCGCGCCGCTCCCAACCACGTCGCAGCTACAATGCGGGAGGAGCGGAGATTGTAGCGTGGCACATGCGCCACGGAGTGGCAAGATTTGAGGGACGTCGCTGTTCGCTCTCTGCAGGCGCGCGGTTATCGAAAGCCACGAGAAGCGGACAAAGTTTGTTGAGCTACGGTGGCACAGGTAACTGGTTTTTCGAAATTCTAAAAACTCATATGTATATTATTTACGGCGGGCTACACGCCCCTCAGTGAATAAGGAGCCTAACAGTTATAGTTTGAAAGTTATCTATTCGATATTCATAAATTAATGTTAATTCCCTTTCTAATACAAGGGCAAGCAACTCCAGACGAAAAGCTGCAATTCGGCAACATGAATGTGTCTGAGGCCCCAAACACAGGCATGGCATACAGCACGTGGTCCAGAACAATACAAAATAACGCATAGGCGGGATGAAACATATAATGAAAGCACACACTCTAAAAATCTGACAGATTGCACAAAACTATTCTTGCGCTTGCAATAGAGAGAAAACAAAAATTTACCGATAAGGACTTCTACACATTTGTCTGCACAAAATGCATTTTTAAATGTTTTAGACGTAAGGTACATACATTAGTATCGTATAGGTTCTATTGGTTTAAATTGGTAGGCCTAAGAAAGTGTAGTGTCTGATATCCACAGATTGTCCTGCTACGAGAGACCACCCACTATTCTCTAAACCTTGCAAAGCTACTTTCTCTTTCAGTGTATTTAGTTAATCAGCCTGCTAGTTGTCAACTCTCGGTTGTATTCTGATGCGCACCGCTGAGAATGCCAGAGCGAAAAAAATCGCTATTCTAACTCAAAAATCCTGTCCTGAAAAATTGCATAAAGTCTTAGGCGAAACACCCTGCACATCTATAGCGCGTCTGTGGAGGAGACTTCTCCTTTTTTTTAAATTGTATTCTAGCAAATTATTTGGCCCTGGCTCTAATAATCTAAATGATAAGGTCAGGGAGAAGCGTAACAACAAGCCCGCTAGGGTGAACAATGGAGTATAAAATGACGCAAACAAATAAATAAAATATTATTTCTGCATGCGCACTAGTGGTACCTGCTTCGTTGGGTTCCCTGGCACACTTTTCGCTTCAAGAATCAGCTTACCCTGTCTGCGTCGTAGACGGGGAAATCGGCCGCGCATATTGCAACAATGCCGCTTACTAATATCAACCAGCAGGGTCCGTAATGTAGTGGCATCTCGTTTCTGCTTCCGAAAGCGGACAACTTGCGGATAGTGGTCGAGGTATACTGCAGGAATAAGAGTCGAAAGTTATACACACCACGCTATTACATGAAATTGTTGAATATACATACGCCTACTTCACAAGTGCCGTCCCTAAATGCTTCTCTTCGCGATACGAGTGAGCCTATCAGCAGGCGCTGCGCCACGCTTCCTAAATGTGAATAATTAACGAATTAACATTACAACCTGTATCGAAAAGCTCCTCATCTGTCTTTCAGTGGCATGGTGAACTTTGAACTTTTGTCTAATATAGTGCTAAGCTCGGCAAAGAGCACTGTCTAGGCATATTATGAAGCAGAAGCAGATTTATGAGTATGCGGCGTCCAAGCATAATGAAGGCGCCTTTCTGCCTTGTTGAAGTCTGGAGCATTTCAGCGGCGCTCAGTTGCTAGAGCGGCGAAATACGCACTCCGATCTTTTCTCCTGGACCAACATCACGCTGACTTCCCACCTACAAGTATTAGATCAAGTGGTTGTGTTGTAAAAGGAAAAGATTGAATTACTTTTCACTATTTGCCGTACCTTCGTTACGCTTAAGCCTATTAATGCACAAATGCAGTGTAGGGGTATATCGTGCGCAAGATTACCTAAAGAAGAAAAGAAGGAATAACTGTGTTATTCACTGAACTTCAACGTTCTAAGAAGCAGTGGCATGTGATCGCTGATACAGAAAATGAAAAGCATCCTCTAGATAGTGTCAGTGGCATTATCTATAGACGTTCCCGACCTCGTGGCCGATATCTGAAGCTTACTAACTCTAGCTACATTGAACTCCAGTGGCACGTAGTCGACGAGCCAACTACACCCGCCATCGGTCTTTGTCCATAAATTTGAAGGCTTTTGCCATAAGTTTCAAGACTTAATTGGTAGCTAAAAAAATATTTTCCTGAAGCTCATTTGTAAATCCCATGTTCAAAACAGACATTTCGCCTTTGACTTCACGTAAACATGTTCCTGACTGCATAAATGAACATATTCATGATATCTCTTGAGTTTGTTCTGAGGGGTAAATAGCGAAGTGAGGGTACTGCCGATTAGTGACACAAATATTTGCTACGAAGAACACAAGCCCATTTTTGCAAGCTCACAAACTGCGATATGGAGGCTAAGAGTACACTTCTGTCTTAATAAGGTGAGACCTTTAATAATGAGAGCAATAGCATAACTTCGCCCTTTCAAACATTATTGGGCCCTCTAAAAAGGACTGATTGTTAACCAGGATTTTGTTACCAGTTAAAGCCAGTGCTAATTGACAGTCTTTTTTTCCGTTCACGAGGATTGCGAAATCGAGCCGAAGAACGCTTTTCAGCATTAAGAATCAAATAATCAATCAATATTCAATGAATCACGAACGTGCCCAACATCAGTGCAACGATTTATTATAGCGCGTCATTTCGGAAGGATGTAATAACTCTTAGGAGCCGCGGTACGGCGTATCGCCGGCTTTGTTAGTAAGACCCTGCTTAAATACACCTCCAGCAACTTTCATTCCTACTATGACCAAGAACGTAATATCTGAAAACCACGTAAGGCACCCGAATTGTGGAGCAGTACCTCGAGTAGGGTGCATTAAAAACGTAGAGGCCCCCTTTGTTGGTTACTGGAGAAATTAACCTACCATTCTGCCAGCCAAAAGAAACCGTTTGCAGTCTACCTCGTCGCCGAGAGTATGTGCAAACATTAAACACAATTCAGTACCGGTGTAGCTTATCCAGGACACATTCCAGATGTACGGAGGCAAGCGTACTCTTTCAAAGTTTTTGATTCGTCCTTTTTACATGCTTAATCCGCTGATTTTCAATACCAACCTCCTTAAAACGCGCAATTCTTACCGAGATCAGACAGTGAAAGTCATGCTTTCTATACGGAAACTACGGAAAACTATGGCTCCGAAAAGAACAAGAAAATTGTCATCGGGGCTCACACAATGCCTCTCCGCTTCCTTTAGAGAATGCGAACGGTACTTTTAATCGATGATTTCCGCTGCCTATTAGCTCGCACTACGTCGCAGCGACCTTTCAGCTGCTGCAACACGATCGAAGATGTCATGTAGGCAAATGTCAGCCTAAAACAACCGCTTATCTTTAGTTCCACGCGTAGTGTGACATTTTGTCTGTGGGCGCTTTTTGCTCACTTTGTTTTTTTTAATATTAAAAGGCGAGATCTACCGTGCGGGCTCGACTCTGACGCTCCCACTAAGTTTAGGTCGATATCTGTGAAACATAGCGCTTGGTAAAAGCCACGTTACCTGCCTTCGATTGTCATTCCATAATCTACGAGCAGACACAATATGTTTCATTGCATTCGGCAGCGTCGGCCTTGGCACCATTTTAGCGAGCAGGCACAGTAGAATGTCAAAAGATGCATTTCCGTATATTTAAACTACCCGTGCAAGTCCCACGTCGGTAGAAGTCCCACAATCATATGAGCTTAAGTGCACCGTACTTTAAGAAACATTGAAGATTGAGGGAGGCCATAAAAGGACTGCGAAAGTGTCGCAGTGCGTCATCTTTATAGAAAGTAACCACATTTATAATCTTGGAGTTGCTTGGTAGCATCATCAAAAAGGTGCAGTTTGATGGATTACAATGCCCAGTGCATTTATCACTTCTTCAAGAAATAGTTTCTATTGAAGCGATAGTTCCACTTCGGGACATCGTGCTTCAATCGGAGACCATGTAAATTTGACTTTCAGCTGAGTTAGAGGTCAAACTATGAAAAATAGAAAAAGAAATCGATCAATATCCATGACTGGATATTGATCGATTGAAAAGCAGAGCTTCAGCAGTTCGAAACCGAAAGATACAAAGGGGCCTTCATAAGGCCTCTAGGCTACCTCCGCAGCAAACGCACCTCGTGTTAAACTGCACCACACTCTCGCGCTGTGCACTGGAGAGCGTCGTCTTCCATCTGCTCCTCCCAGCGGCACTGCCGGCTAACCGTCGTCTTCTACGTAGCACAAACCCGTGCTTTCGCTCCGATTTGAATGTAGTAAACATTTTCTGTAGTTTTTTTTTTATGACAGCACTCAAAGTTGGTCAATTTTTGGAGGTAGCGAAAGAGTTAACTTGGAGGCGTGGTCAAATTCCATCTTTATTGGTAGTACTCAAAGCCATGCCAAACACTGGTCGTCTTCTGCGGGAGCTGTTTTACAAGACTGAAACTTTGCGTAGCAAGGCGTACGTTGTTCTATCTTAAACGGGCATTGTTTATCCTCCGACTTATTAACCAGTTTGTCGAGCGCCTTCCAAAAGTAGCAATCTGAAAAGCAATGTTTTCAAGCTCGTAATCAAATTATTGATAAAAATGTCGCATTTGATAGCAGAAACATTTATCGTTTATTGTGAACGAGTAGCTCATGTCTATCCAATTCACAAAGCACCCTCGCCTCTACTGATTTAGGTGAAGAAGGATAAGACAGTTAATTTTATTTGAGCGCTACCTGTTTGTGTTTTTTTTTTTACCTGGAAAGTTAACACAATGACTGCAAATATTCCAAACCTTAGCGCGACCCCGAGGATATAGAAGAAAAAATTGCGGAAAAATCCCGAATAATTGGTCACCCAATATAGACAGAAAAATAAGGAAGCAATAGGAGGCAAGCTACCTTATTTTGCGCCATGGCAATGTAAGGCCTTTAAAGTATAGCCTCTCGCTGTGGGTTTTTCAGTGAAACTCGTCTTTCTGTCGTACATCACCATGCCTCTTCAGATCTGTGCTTAGTGGACCGCTCGTCGAATAAGAATCCTCCGACCATTCAGAGCTGCGCGTTTTTGTTACTTATTAACCAGTATTTCACCCAGATCAGTCAGAAACGAATTGCACTGTTCGAGCTAATACTGTAAGACTCACAGTCATGCTGCTGACTTTCCGCTAAATGTACTGTGAATGCTTCAACGTTTGAATTGACTGGTTCTTCTCTTCGTTGCTCGATACTCCCATCAATATTCGAAGCGAACTATTCGCAGTCAACTAATGTTTAAAAAATTCCATTCCAATATGACATCATTTTTTTTCTTTAAATTTAGGGTAAGGACTTTCAATTCCTGCTATTTCTGTCGTCGAAATCTGGTAGAAATTGTGGTATTCCGAGAAAGTGGTCTAAGAATCCGGGTACTGTGAGCGTTGTTTTTTGAAAGGGGAAAAATTTGCTAGGTTATTGTTAGGTGTATAAATTACCTCACTTTCACAAACAAACTATATTTTATGCGCTGGGTGTTCCTCACCTGCTTCCATGTTTTCTTCCGTCTTCTATTCTACCACTCTTCTTCTCTTGCACTCCCGTCCCCGTTCGAAGCATTTCTGTGCCCATGCTAGACGTTTCGTGTCTTCATCCACAATAGAATTACGATATGCTAGCGCCGTAGCTTTTATTCAAAATGAACAATAAAAGGTTAAAGACGCATTGGCAGTAAGAAGATGTTGCGCCTCATTCAATTTTTGGAGGTAGCGAAAGAGTAAACTTGGAGGCGTGGTCAAATTCCATCTTTATTGGTAGTACTCAAAGCCATGCCAAACACTGGTCGTCTTCTGCGGTAACTGTTATACAAGACTGAATGTGTGCGAATATTTGCAAATATATGTTACCCGTCGTCTGTTCGTGTTGTCAAGGCAGTAATCTTAACTACATAATATACAGCTCATCTCGGACTGATATCTGACCTCCGATGGCAAGACGAGGCTTGCAGTACCTAAAATCGATTCAGGAAGCATTTCTCGCGTTGTTTTAGGACACCACACGCTCTCTCTGTTAGCACTCTGACGTGCTGGCACTGTCAAACTGCATTTACAAAAATCTGGATTTTTAGTGTAAAAACCAGTTTTTCCCCATTTCTCTTTAATGGCGTCGTTTCGGTGCAAAAACTAGGACTTATTGAGCTGTATTTCTCAACGAATCGTCCCGAAGTATATTTATTGCCGCAGTCGACCTCACTCAGACTGCCTTTGCATGATTTCATAAAGAAGCGTATCCCGAAAGACACGGAGCAGCCTGAAATATTCAATCTGAAATTAAGCAAACGACTAATTCTCCTATTTGACCGCCGCGGTGGCTCAGTGGTTATGGTGCTCGGCTGCTGACCCGAAAGACGCGGGTTCGACCCCGCCGCGGCGGCTAGAATTTCTTTGGAGGCGAAATTCTAGAGGCCCGTGTACTGTGCGATGTCAGTGCACGTTAAATAACCCCAGGTGGTCGAAATTTCCGGAGCCCTCCACTACGGCGTCTCTCATAGCCTTAGTCGCTTTGGAACGTCAAACCCCATAAAACCAAAACCAACCTAATTCTCCTGTTCAGTCTCCGGTAAGTTAATCGATTAAAATAAAGCGCTCTTCTGCGTTCAAGAGGCGAAGGAAAACATTTTCTGACATATCCTTCAACAACTATGCTGCTTTCTGGCGCTGGCGCCGTTCTCTGTACCGGGAACAAATTAGCGGGTGAGAACTAACAGAGAAATCTAAACCGATGTGTCCTACTCTCTAACGTGAATCCCTCGTGAGCCATAACGCTTGTTGTAACGCTATTTTACACCGCAGCTGTTAACCGTTCTGGTTTCAAAAAGCGATGTTAAAAAACTGTTTCGATCCCGTTCTGATATCATGTTGTGTCAGATAGGCTCACGCACATGTATCCGCACCCTGCGCATGTAACACATGCCCGTGTCCGCCCACGAACGCACCCACACATCACGCTCACAAACGCATACCTGCGCACAGATTAATGAGCACCTACTAACGAGCATACACTGACTTGTGTATACATGCTTCGCTTTGGTTTCAGCAGTACGCACGGCAGCACCTCGGCGCCGCTTGAGCGGCCCTTTTAGCGGCGGCCGAAAAGGACACCCGAAACCATAGAGTTTCTTACTATTACCTAGAGGGAAAGCTGGCACCCCGTCTATGGGAGTTTACATGGAACTCCCTCAAGACCACTTCAGCCACCATGGGCGCTCAAAGCATCATGGGGCGGTGAGCTACCCACTGCAGAACTACAACTTTTTGCAAGCATAATAATGCAAAAATGAACGCTGTTCGATAACCAAGAATGTCCTAACATTCAATATCCAGTCTAATGATTCCAACAAAGAAGCAGAAAAGCATGTAAGTGCAAAGTTTGCCCAAAATAAGAGATGGCTAGCTCTCCTATTGGCCAAGTATTGCATAATGTTTCGTGCTTAACAGGCGCAATATTAAAAGGAAATATCTTTTCAAAAAAAATGTTGTTGCTTAAGGACTTTAAGAGGTTTTTTAATTGCATTTCGGAAAAAGAAACCTTTTATTGGTGTCGTATGCTGCTGCGGTTTCGCTACTATGGCTTTTGTACACTGCGTTCGCGCCGAATTCGTCTGCGCGCACACAAACAGCGTTTTCGCAATGAAGCATCTGAGTAGTGACACTCCATGTTCCCGAAAAAATACGACCGTCCCGCAACAAGTAGCTCACCGCCCCATGATGCTTTGAGCGTCCATGGCGGCTGAAGTGCAGCGCCGCCAGCTTTCCCTCTAGGTAACAGTAGGAAACTCTATGCCCGAAACACCTGCGCTTGTCCAAAATGCCGCCACGATATCACTGGTGCCGCCTCAACCGCTTTCACAATGCCCTCACCCCTGACGTCACTATGTCTGGCCTCTCATCGAAGCTCATTCGCCGCCTTCGACGCTCTCATTAATTTGCCTTTCTCCTTCACGTCCTTACTGTGAAACCACCACCATCAATCGCTGCTCTACCCAGGAATGGGCGCTGAATAGCTGCGCTGCAAAGTAGCACAAAGTACTTCTCAAACGAAGTAAAGATTGATGTGTTTTCAAAATCTCAGATCAGTAAGGCTCACCACCAAAATAACCGCAGACAGCAGTGCACAAAACCTACGCTAAAGCAGATAAATACCTTTGGTAGCATTCTAGAGAATTCTAGAGGCTTCAAATCGACAAGGGCAGAAAATACCAAGAAGCATTCCGAATCCACAAATTTAAAACACTGCAACCAACAGGGATTAACATGTCCAGAGGAAACCTGGAATCTCTCAGGTACATTCCATGGTTAGCATAATTTTAAATTAACAAATGTCTTGCACGTGGTCAGACCATTTCCTAGAACCTCGCATAAGTATATTATCGCTCTTCGCACCCTTCCCACGTCATATCTTCCACCCCATTTCCGGCCTTCTCACCCTCTCCCTTTGTTCACCTTTTTTTTCTCTCTTTTTTTTCTTCTTTTCCCTTAATCCCCTACTATCTGTTCTCGGAAACCATGACATTCCTGTTACCCCCTCCGCCCCCACCTTCTGGTTTTCTCTGAACTCGAGCCATACCCCCCCCCCCCCCCCCCCCTGCCCTGTCCTTCCTTAGAAATGCCCCCCCTTTCTTTCTCCTTCCAGTGCCAGCCTATTTTGTTTGCCTTGTTCTCATTTCCCTGTGCCACGCTGACTAATCCTCTTATCTGAGTTTTCCAGGTCCACCCAGCGCCTACCCCCCGTCGCAGCCCCTTCAAAGCCTTTGTTCATTACACACCCCCCGGATATAAGTTTTTTCACTATAGCAGCTTAACGAATCAAGATTCACCTCCCTCCCCTTCCTGACACGCATCCTCTCTCACACCACTTTCCTTCCCCCACCCGGGGCCTTCCTCCTCGGAGCGAAGGCCCTATTTCATCCCTGCCAATGATGAACGCTTTGCCC
The DNA here is from genome assembly GCF_055824585.1 of Amblyomma mixtum. NCBI lineage: Eukaryota > Metazoa > Arthropoda > Arachnida > Ixodida > Ixodidae > Amblyomma > Amblyomma mixtum. The sequence goes on from NC_143013.1 coordinate 100,731,394, forward strand.
AGACGAAGACAAGTCCTCTTGTCGAAACGTTGGCTCAAGCAACCTGAGGTTTTCCCCTCCCTTGTTCATTTTGTGATCGCCAAGGACCATCTACCACACCCTCTCTCTACCATGGACTCTAGCAAAAGATAGGTAAGGTGGTTTGTAGCAGATGGGGTGGGGATGGTGAGGGGAGATGGGGTGGGATGCAGGATGGGTAGGGGCAGAGTAGGGAATGGAGAGAGGGTGGTATTTTAATAATTTATCCTGATTGAGTCAAGCTAATTTTCAGGCCACAATAGTGGGCAAGCACTCACTACCCAGTGTATGCTATGTAGACGTACCAGGGCCATCGCCCACGGGATTTTACACGGCCGCTGTCGTTCACCAGGAAATGCACGTTGATGGACTCTCCTTTCGAGCCCCGAATTCAATGCGAGCCGAGGAAGTAGTGATAGCGCTTGCTGCCGCCCACGCCAATTCGAGAATAATCATCACGGACTCCCGAAAAGCATGTGATCATTACTTGGCAGGGGAGATCTCCGCCTTAGCTGCTTGTATTCTAGGACGGACTGCCACTGATCCAACACCCAAAAGAATCATTTGGGCTCCTGGCCACCAGGGCTTACGAGGTAATGAGGCCGCTGACGCGGCTGCCCGAGCGCATACTCACCGGGCTCCTCAACCCAGCTCTTCTGGCTCGGAGACTAACCAGCCGCTGCTGCGATTCAGGGAAATAATAACGCATTATAGTGACAACCACCGCCTTTTGCCGGCCCCTGCAAAGGGGCTGAGTAAGACGGAGGAGCGAACTTTAAGGCGCCTGCAGACAGGTACTCCACTCTGTCCTGCAATCATAAAACATTACGATCCTAACACGGATGGGCGATGCCGGCACTGTGGGGAGACCTGTGATATGTTCCACATGGTGTGGGCATGTACTAAAAATCCCCACCTTCCCCCTTCCCCTACCCCTTCTAGAGAGGCATGGGAGACTGCCCTCCTCAACTGTTCCTCGCTTGAGTACCAAGGGGCTCTGGTGAAACGGGCGAGAGACGGGGCCTCGTCATGCGGTGTCAAGGACTAGGGACGCCGACTATGTAGCGGGGCCACTCTGTGGCTCCCAAACTCTTTCACCATATAAAAGTTTTCACCACCACCACTACTTGCCAAATGTGTGGTGCTCGTCCTCCAAGCACACGCCCATCCCCTCTGAACATTTGCGGGCTCTACAACCCGTCGAGACAAAGACATCCAACCGAGACCACTATCCAGTCTCCTCTCCCTAAACAAGACGTCCCCACCCCCGACCTTTCTCGCCTACTAAAGGGCTCTGTGTTCGTGTGATGCGGGGGTGCTTCGGCGTTTACTCCAAGGGACTAGTGTCGCGACGGAAGCCCTTTCACGGTGTTCAAATCCGGTGTAAAATGTTCGACGGTCTTTTACAGCACAGACATTTAACCTGCTAACCGTCGCTCTCTATTGTCACTATACACAGCTGCAGGTGCCCGTAGCCACAACTGTAGTAGGAAAAGGGCGAGATTTCTGCTGGGCTTAAAGGGACACTGAGGAGAAATTGAAGAATATCGACAGAATTACAAAAACGCCACTCATACTGACAACAAAGCTCTTGTAACGTAGAAAAGAACAAGAACCAAAATACAGGTATCGCCGCCACAGGCCAAACTCGCAAGTACAAGCGTGATGACGTCATAGGACAAAACAGTGTTGCTAGAACCAATGCTTCTAGTAACGCTGGGATACGAGAAGCCACGAATCACTGAGGCGCAGCCAATGCATGCGCAAATCTCCTTGACGTCGCCAGATGGCGCCACGTACCCGGCAGCTACGCGCGCGCCTGCTGACCGGCGGTAGGCGGGCTCCCGGTATTCCGCTAACGGTAACAAGGTACACGGTATGCTAAAGGGTATGCGGTATGCGAGAACTTCGTTGACGACTTCGAGAACGGGATCCATCGTAACGCTGGCAAAACGCCGGTGCAAACGTAAACGAAGCGACGGTAGCGACGGCCGCAATAGCCGATAGATGCCTTCAACGTGCGGCCGGCGGTAGCTTTCTTTTCGGCTGCTTCTAGGATGCTCCGCTGGCTGTCAGAAATCACGGAGTCTGCGTTACGTCATGTACACGTCATGTTTCATGTCACTTAGTCCTGTGTCGTCATAGGAGAATCCCAAGTTTGAATCAAAGCGGCGGGAAAAACTTTTTCAACTTCGAATCCAAATTTCTTAGAAATAAATGCATCTTTCGCTGCCGGCCAAGTGGCAACAAAGCCATGAAATGCCGAACTATCGGATTTTGCTATTAAAAAAATATTAATAGAGTTCTCCTCACTGTCCCTTTAATGGTTCTTACTCGGTATAACCGCCGGCCGTTCATGTAGCTTCGCCGCTTACTGGCACCCTAAAGCTACTAACACAGACCTTTTTTTTTTTTTTTCGCCTATTTCAGCCAAAGGATAGTCCCCCGAAACCAGACTTGGGTCGCGCAGCGGCTTGGCTGTACAGTCATGAGCAGTTCAGAGGGAGCTAAGTTTGAGCATTCATCTATTGATCGCTCCGTAATTATTTGTGACAAGCAGATTTTTTCTGTTTATAACTACTTTTCTTCTTGGCGTGTAATATCCAAAAGGTATCCTCAAATTTAGTATCGAAATAAACAGAAAATTCGCAGTTTTGCGCAAAAAGTTTGTTCCATAGCTCTCTATTGCTCACGACTGTACATCCTTCTCGCGGCAAAAATATCTTTTAGGCTTCTGGTTTTACGCCGCTTCTTGAAAGCCGGATTTGCACGAAGACCAGCCTAGACCCCTCCAGACCTGTCACCGCATCTAACAACGTGTTTCACGGGGAGCGGTTTGATCACAAAGCCGTGGAGAGCAGGCTGATAACTCTGCTGGGGTTTTGCAACCCCTGCGGGGTGGCCCCAGCAAACTCGCTCCCACCGCTGGCATTGATACATGGACGCGGAAGGGCAGCCAAAACTGCCCCAATGCCTCCGGCAGGCAGAAGGCATGAACGAGCACGTGCAGGATTTGCGCCCTCAAGAAATTCAGATATTAGTGAGGTGCGGCGGGCCAAGAAAAAATAAAAATAAAAATGCCCTACCCGCACTTAAATGAAAAGACAGAATGAAATAGATTACCTCATTACCTATTAGCGTGTCCATCTCGAAGGTTTTGAGGTAGGAAAGGAAGCTAGACTCTACAATGCGCGATATGGATTCATGCTCGCAAAAACGCTTGTTGCATTCTCCCTTCGCGTCAATCATTTTTCTAGATCGCCTACGATGAGAACAATGCCGACTATTTTGAAGGAGATAACGTCAGTGATTATCACAGCGTTCACATAATTTGAAATAAACTGTCCATTTGATGTGCAGTCTTTGTCAAAAGTTTACAGCCCAGGGTGTTCACTTCCAAGCTTTATACTGGGACTCCAGGAGCATTCATGGAAGTCCTACCTATTGCAGGAGGCAGCACCAGAAATCTTCTCATGTCTAGGAAATTTGGAGCGCTAGAGATCCATAAAGAACAACACAATGTGGCTCAAAAGAAAACCCCTTGGGCTCCAATCTTTTGACAAAGGCTATACCTTTCAGCACCTATAATTTGACAAAAAAAAATAAAGTGTCGGCTACGATATAAAATATATTAGTTTAGTTTAGTTTATGGGGTTTAACGTCCCAAAGCGACTGAGGCTATGAGAGACGCCGTAGTGAAGGGCTCCGGAAATTTCGACCACCTGGGGTTCTTTAACGTGCACTGACATCGCACAGTACACGGGGCTCTAGAATTTCTCCTCCAAAGAAATTCCGATATAAAATATATGTATACCTCAGAGTGAAGAGAAGGACCGGCAGCTTTCTTAAATACTTTTGCGCAGGAATCGATTTCAAAAACATTTTGGCTTCAACAGAGCAATCTTTACCGACATCCCCTCACAAAAAAAAGTTTTAGACAGTCTATAGAGAGTCTATAGACTTCTGCCTATAAGGTCGATAGACTGTCTATGGACAAACCCTAGAGAACAGTCTATAGGCAATACAAATGCCATTGACAGTCTATCGACAATCTAGGGATTTATGGCCATACACTTTTAGTAGACTTTTGTCTACAGTCTATGAATAGACAAAAAACAATATATATAGGAAGTCAATAGAGGCAATAAGAAGTCTATAGACTGTCATAGACCATTTTTATAAGCGTCAAGCGGTAGCTGGAAAAGTGTCGTTCGAACACAACGTTAAGGAAGCTTCAGGGCGTCTGTCGGACAGTCTTCCGGTGCCCTTTCTATAATGTGAAAGGTCCCTTGAATAACAAAGAATTTCTCGCCGCCTAACAGTTCGTATTGCGTCGCAGCGAGTCTTCAGCATGCTGTGCAGCACGATCAAAATTATTATGGAGGCAAATGTCAAAACCGCACGATCGCTACTCATTATGTCTACGCGTACACTGACATTTTGTGGGCGCTCTTTTGCCCGCTTGGCTAACGCTTCGTTTTTATTCCTGCTTCTTTTGCTTCATTTTATTCCTCCCGTTGAGTCGCGACGCAGTTCTGTCTCGAGCCCAGGTTTGCATGGGCGCCCTGCACAACATACTGCAGCTCAGCCCCACTGAGCCTATTTAATGAATCGGCCTTTCGCTTTCATCTTTGAGTGTTTCTAAGCGCACTGTTCGGTGCTAACTGCGAATTAATTACTACTTGGGCAGACGAACCGAAAACACATACAGCTGGTACCAATAAGTATAAAATCGACGGTTCTCGAGCGTCGGGAATTAAGCTAGCGCCGCCGTGCAAAGTTCGGTCGACTGTTCGTCGCTTTCCATGCTGTTGTGCCGGCGCCCACATTTCGCTGGCTGGCCTGTCTAAACCAGCGCTGCGCGCCCGCCGTCGCTCAAAGCAGGCCCAGACTCTCGCGGACATGTCGCGGCTTGCAGCGTGAATCATCCCGCCACGCCGGCGCCGACACGGACCCTTCCTCCTCCCCTCCTCTCCGTCGGTGCGGGCTCCTCCGACGCGTCGCCGGCCGTCGCCTCTCGACCATTGGTCTAATTTGAACGGTGGCCAGTGCCGTGACCTGATTGGAGGATTTGAACTGCTGGCTGCCGCAACCGACAGCGGTGGCTTTAAAAATGGAGCCGCGCTGAGCCCGCGCAGCAGACGGGCAGCAGAAAAGCCATCACGCCGGAGCTACGCTCGCCGCCGGGGCGCCCTTCTTCTTTGTGCTAGCCCGTGGTGCTCTTGGCCCTTGTATCATGTAAAAGCCCTTGTACATACTGTACATAAAAGTCATTTTACTCACCGTCGCCTCGACCGTTTCCTGGGGCCGGATGCCTGAGTCCCAACAATGCATGCATTTCTGTATCTGATTCACGGAAGCACGGGATTAAGTTGGAGGGATAACGCTCATCATCCGCAGAGACCACAATCTCAGTCGACGCGGACCCTCAATTCTCCCAAGTCGTTGCACAACCAACTCCAATGCCAAAAGCTGCGGTCCCTAAGGGCGAGCAAAGAGAGAATTTACCGACGACCAGTTTTCAACTACCTCACGCAGTTGTCCAGCTATCGGTCGCTGCCTTCCTAGAAATTAAAGGGGCTCAGGAGGGGTTCCCAGTAAAGTTGCGGTATGCCTAGGATGTTAAAGGACGCCGCTTGACAAATATCCACCAGCAAGAATTTCCTTAATGCGTTTTGTGGAAGCTGAGTTATCTCCCCTCAAAATTTGAATTTACGCGTCTCCGCGCCTTTCGCTCTCTCCTCTCGTCAGTTTTTGCGCGCTGACCTGTGGAAGGCCTGCTGGCTGTTCCTTCCGCCCCTGAGCTACGTCACGCGAAAGAGGCCCACATAGAAGTTCCGTGCAGCACGCCTCGAAGCTACGAGCGGCGCACTCGTGTTGAAAAAGAGGCCTGGAAGGTACACAATGGTTAACCCCACCTGTACCGAGAACTCAGAGTGGGGGACGAAGGAGACGACAATGCGATCGGTTCTGGAAACACGTGACACTCCTTTCACTGCCTCGGGGAAAGTCACGGCATGTCGCGACATGCTTCCGAACGCACATTGCGGCCGCTGCCATGGGAGCTGCGTCACGGCGAACCAATGGCAGCCCTTCGCTGGTGGTGTAAAGAGCGCGGCATGACGCGTTGCGCACGGATTCGGGCGAAAGCTCGGTACTGCAGGTCGCCGCGAAGCACGGATGCGCGAATTTTTAAAATTATATTGTAAATGATCGGTTCGCTTTTGAGGTCCAGTACGCGGCATGAACACTCGGCGGCCTGTTCCCTACGTAATGCAAGCGTATTGTAGGCAGCCTCGAACACCCTTTTCAGGGACCCTTTAACTCGCGACCGCCTCGGGCGAGTTGCTGTTACTCTCGGAAGCACATGTATAGTTCGGAACGCGTCGTCCACTTGTCAATCGTTTGGCCTGCCTCTAGGCTGTCCAATCGGCCACTGCATCCGCTGCCTTCTACATGCACACCCTGTTTTCGAGCAGCCCAGCGCCACTCAAAAAAATTACCAAAGCCACTTTGGTAATTCTAAAGTGTGCTTGGCGAAAGCATTGTGGTCAACTCACAGCCGCTTCCCCGAACCGTTTTGTGCGTGGCGGGCTTCCTGCATGTGCCGTTTTTATTGTCTTCGGTGACCGCGGTCGCTTTTTTGATTGTGCCCTCAATAAACTAAAAGTACCGACATCTCGTCCCTCCTCCTCCTATGCCGGCGCTCCTTCTCTCGGCTCGTTGAAGCTAGCAGACGCTCCCAACGCTATAGTCCTTTGGCGCGCAGTAGACCGCGCGTGCGTTTTCTGCCTTGGCTTCGCTAGAAATGAGATCATGGCATGGGAGATTAAGAAATTAGTTACTCAAATAACTTGCCCTAGCAGCGTTGGATTCATTTATCGAAACTTGTTGTACTGCGATCGATTTGATTTGGTGCAAGCGGTGGAGGTGGCGTGCGCAGCCGAGGATGTCCTCAGTGGTGTCTCTCGACGCTCGCGCTTTGGCGCGCAGTGGACCGCGCGCTCGAATCAATTGTTTGCATTTTCTGCCTCCGATTCAGCCGCAGTGCGATCATGGCATGGGAGATTTAAAAAATTATAGGTATACTCAAACAACTGCCCCGACCGATGTTGCACAGCTTTATCGGAACTTTTTGAACTGCGATCGCTTTGATTGCGGTGCGCACGGTGGAAATAGCAGGCGCGAGCGAGCTCGCGGCACAGCAGTGAACATCCACTTCCACACCTCAGTACCCAAACTGTCCACACACATATGCAGACATAGAACACTGCCTTACACAGTGCCACGCAGCCTTCCAGTCCCCCGCCTATCCTTTCCCTACCGCGACCGTGGCCCATCTGGCTCGCCTCCCGTGACCTGAACCTGCAACGCGCCCTCGTCACCTTGGCCCAGGACCTATTGAACGCCTAAATCAAAGGCTGCTTTAATAAAAGTGTCACACCACCACCACCACTTCGGAATGTTGTTTTCCGACCGGCGTCTTTTGCCCAATCTTAATCCAAAATTCACTCCGCCAACAGGAAGTGGTACGACATACGACTATAGACGTGCGGCCTGGGCTTTATATGAATGGATGGCGGTGTAATGCTGCCATAATACATTCTTCTCTCCAAAGCGCGTTTGCTCGTGCAGTCGGCTCTGCGTAGGTGCCTACTATTCTGTTTTATTTTTATTTTTTTAGTGCAGGAAAGCTTAGTGATTATTTCGGAGTTACTATATACCTCGGACACCTCGCAGGCTAACGTTAAAAGGAACCGACTGACGGTAGTCCCACACTGTTTGTATTCCCTGTTTGTATTCATCGTATCCACCTAGGTGAATACGATGCCCTAGTTGCGCACTGTAACACGGTTGTGAAGAGAATTTTGATGTAGGGTTAATTGTTTGGGTTGAGTGAGCAACAGCAATCAAAAGCGGCTTTTAACTACTGCATCGCGCGCAGCTACAGCGCTGCACGACTCACTAGAATGTTGTTTGTTTAAGTGATTGTCATCTTGGGTTAGCATACGCAATAATGGCTTACAAGAGGTCATTGTCTTCAATCGTGTAATTGCGCAGCAATCTGGACCGCCGCAGTTCATTAATGGCTTTCGGTCGAAGCAGCGCGAAAGAAATTCCAGCTGGAAAAAAAAACTCCAATTCACTCAGTCTTGCTCGAAGCAAAACGTTGTTCGTTTAGGAAGTTGCTTCACGCGAAAATTGAAACACAAAAAAGTGTACGCAACTATACGTTTGACGGAGGACCTCGCATGCAAGTATTATCCACGCAGATATCGAGTACTGAAGCGATAGTTCGGTTACTATGACTAAGCACAGTAACGACCGATCTTGGTATAAACCCTGCCAGAATATATATGGTCAGCAGTGCGCGCAGCATAAATGCTAGTCCTGCACCACGAGCACCATGAACTGCGGGGGCTTCAAGAGCGAGAAGCGCCCCTTTGGTATCGAGTTCGAGAGGAGTCCAACTGCAGCAAAACAAATACGTCCGATGCGCGCAACATGAAAGCTAGACCTGCCCCGCGAGCAGCGTAAACAGCAGAGTTCAAACAACATGAAGCGCAAGTTTTGAGTCGAGCCTGCGAACGAGTCCGACATCAACCACGAATACGCCACGTAACGCGCGCTACATAAAAGCTACGCCTGCAGAGCCTAGCAGAGCCAGCAGCGTGAACGGCGGGTCTAAGACAATGAAAAGCAAGGCTTTCGTAGCCCGCGAGCGACCGAATCCATCTACAACCATGCTAAACGGCATTAACTGCGAAGAAAGACTGCAGTCGCGCGCGCTTCACACCAAATCCTCCGAAAAAAAAAAAAAAAACGCGACTAACAACTGAAGAGCGGCACTCGCACCGTAAAGACGGGGATCCAGCTCATTATCAATGCTTTAATTCGAGCCGATCCTATGCAGCCAAACCTTTCGGCGAGCCGCACTGCTTTTTGCGGACGGAATGACGAAAAACCTTTCCCACTGCCTCCTCGGTTGCTGCGCCAGCAAGCGCGACAAAAGCTCGGCGTCGCCGCAGCGCGCAGACGCCATCAAAGCCGGGAAAACGCTCCCGCCAACACTATGGCGCCGGCGTCTGCTGCGGAGCCAAAAAGCGCGCGCTAACACGTGACCACGGCGCCTCAGCCAATGAGAGGTTCGATTATCAGGCGGAGCGCTAGGAGAGGAGGAGTGGCGGAAAGTTCAAAGCTTTTCGCAGACGGAGTGAGGAGGACTGCATACGCGACTCAATTTCTGAAGCTTAGTGAACAAGACGAGGAGAAAAAAAAATAGAAGTCACTTTGGCGACTAAAGTGGTGCAAGGCGAAAGCCTTAGTACAGCATTCTGTCACGAATGTGGTTGTGAATGATGATTCAAGTGCTGCCAGCGAATGACGCGTCCATTGGCTGTCTGCGTGTGTTACTGATGTCTGGTTAACATGTTAAGCTTCGCCTGTAAGAGTGGAACGCGACAGCGTCTTGAAACGCTGCCAGGGAGTCCACAGAACGCCATCGCCAATTCGGCTGTACGCCTTGCTGGACGGTAAATTTATTTTTTGAGGAAAGGAAATGTATCTATCGCGCATATCTGGGTGGACACCTGCACGTCGCCGTAAGGGAAAGGGGGAAGATGGGAGTGAACGATGACGCCGTATTAGGTAGACGCGCCTTTGTTCATTCCAAACCATTCAGCTGGCATTACGGAGTGGCTAGCGTGCTCGTATCGCACTCCGGAGACCCTGGTTCGATTCCCCAACTAGACCAATTTCGTTCTCGGTTTTATTGATTTATTCGGTCTAACTAGAAAGGTTAATTAGGCTATTTCATATTTATATTATTGTATTTCTATCCATCGTGTTCTGTCATTCACCTGTCAATTGTTGGAACTGTCTAGGATGTTCGACACAACGTATATGATACGAGCAACGTCGAACTGAGTGGGGAAGTGCGTGGTGGTGGAGCGAACGCGGTTTCGTACTTATCTGTTTTTTTTCAGCAGCGTCTTCCGCGGACGTTGTTGTCGCTGCGGCGCGCGTCTTTCTTTTCTTTTCCTCTTTCTTCTGACCTCTTCATTCTCCTCTATTTTAATTAGGCTAATTGATTAATTAAGCAATTAACTAAACTCAGTCCAACTTAGTTGGAGCATCAATATACGATCCCTTTGATTGGTTGCATGGTTACTAGCCAAAGTACAATTGGCCCCATTTGAAATTCGCGCACTGTGACGTCACGAGCATTTCGACCAATTGAAAAGCGTGACATTTTCTGTCGACAACTCCTGCTTACAACGATGAGGCATTAAAGGCTTCCGCCTTAATAGACAAGTTAATACGAAATGCATACAAAAAAGCTCTCGACATCCCACCGAACTCCTCAACGGAGAAACTCCTTGGCATGGGAGTCCACAAATTACAATACCTGTGCGGATATCACCAGGGCAGTAAGAGAAGCGATAATTTTGAGGCTTAGCTCCTCAATAGCAGGCAGGCAGATCCTCAATGACCTAGGGGAGAGCGAGAGGAAGCCCCTGTATACTGCAGAGCTAATCCCCTTGGACATACGGAAGCATCTCAAAATGGCCAGTACACCTAAGAACATGCACCCGGAGCATGATAAAGAAAGGAGAAGACACAGAGCTCGAACAATAATGAACAATCTTGCCCGGGACCCGCCGCGTAACATAGCCTCCTGCGACGCAGCCTGTGGGTCCGATGGCGCCTCCGTCATTGCTGTCGTTGATGGGAATGCCAAGGGAGAAAACCAGCCAAAAAAGACGGAAACACAAGAAGAGAACAACACAGGACAACGGCTGGACTAACAACTGAATATTTCATTGAGTACAGACCGCCAAGTAATCACCACGCATGCGCCAAGGCAACACTCAAACATGATCACTCAAATAATCAAATTCTTTTGCCGTTAATGCTATCGATGGTGAGCTGACGCAAGCATCACCATGTTTGGCAATCTGGAAGGCCTCAAAGATTTCACGAGCCTTCCGTGTTTTTCCGCAGCCCAGGATGGTGACATCTGCGAAACGTGGAGAACATTTTCCGGGACATCTACTGCAATGCAGAGCAAGATTACCATCTTCACCAGCGCCGACTTTTGTTCTGTGCTTGCGCAACCTCTCGTTCACACAGTCCCCTGTCTGACCTATGTAAAATTTTCCACAGGTCAGCGGAATCTTGTAGATCACTTCGGTCCGGCACTTTGTGTACATAGTTCGATGTTTGGTCGTGCAACGCTTCTTATTTCCGCCAGGCATAATTCGTGCGCAAAGACCTGAAAGCTTAACTGGCGCAGAAAACACCAAATTGACCCCCTGGCGCTCGGCGACTTTCTTAACATTGTGCGCCACTTTGTGCAAATAAGGCATGACTTGCACTTTTTTCCTTTTATCAGGTGCATCATTGTTTCCCTTCCTGGCCATGCCATTCATCTCCTTTAATACGGATTCAGCGACCGCTCTCAACATTTCTCCTGGGAAGCCTGCATCAGATAGACGTTGGGCTTGCGTAGTGACACTGGTTGACACGGTGTGGCAGCAACTTTTTTTTTTCACGGCGTTATGGAAACAAGCCTTGGCAATACCTCGCTTGACTAGTTTAGAGTGGTTTAGAATGTCATGGGAATGGGGACAAAGTGATGCAGCATCGATTAATACTAGGAGTGCATTAGTGGCAGAGGAGGCTGCTATTGCCCTTGCGTGCGTCAGTACCAAAGCCAAGATCATTTTGTCTGACAGTAAGGCAGCTGTTCACAACTTTTGTAAGGGGGTGGTCTCCAGTCAAGCCACTAAACTACTAAGAAGATACCCCTCAAGCAGAGAGGTCTCCCTTATATGGGTCCCTGCTCATGAGGGCATTCCGGGGAATGAGGCTGCTCACAGCCTCGCTCGAGAATTATACATCCGAGCTGCTCTGGAAGTGCCCCTGAGTGGGAATAAAGACCCTCTCATAACGTAAAAGAAATAACTAACACCTAGACTGGATAGGAGAACACTCTCACTTCTGGATAGGTCACTCACTCCAAAGGAGTGCAGGGCCTGGAGGAGGCTTCAGGTCAACAGATTCTTTCTCTACTTTATACTACACGATGAAGACACTGGGGAGCCTGAGCTCTGCAGTGGCTGCCACAGAATCACTTCGCAAAATCACTTAATTTCGGAGTGTCAGGATTCTCCTGGGGCTAAATCACAAATCATCCCAGAACTTGCCACCTGGGAAGCGCTGATCCGAAGCCACGACCCGGATCAGCAGAGACTCATCATCCGTCAGGAGGAGACAGCTTACCACAAGACTCTCTCCGCGGTCTCCGGTGCTCAGAGCCGGCTGGGAGGCACCCCCTCCTAATTGCTGCGCCCCGACCGTGAGGCCCCATGATGACGGAAATAAAGTTCATTCATTCATTCATTCATTAATTCATTCATTCATTCGCTTATTAAGTCGAAAGCCTTTAGTGCCTCATACTGCCGTTAGCAGCCGTGTCGGCAGATGTATCCGCGTTTCGGCGTCACTACCACTCGCGAAAGCTCCGGATTTGAGCATGAATAAAGGCGCACCTTGTGAATGCATAGGTTTCATAAATGAAAGAAATAAAAAATAAAAATAACAAAATAAACAAAAATTAGAAAATAAGAAATGATACAAAAATAAAAACAAATAAAATTAAAATATAAAAAATAACAAATATAAAATAACTGTGCGCCAGGGAACGCTTTCGCCTTGAAGCACTTTAGAGAGCCAAAGTGCCCCTGAATTTTTTTTTGCTTCATTGAGGGGCTTAAGTTGCGCTAAAGTCCCTCGATGAGAAGAAAGTACCGCCACGCTTTGTACTTTGCCGCCGCCGCATCACCTCCTCGTCACCTCCTCGCCACCTACTCGGATTCAGAATTCAGAGCTCCGCGCAGACGCGCGCCGGGTTCCGCTTCGCGCTGATTCGTCACCCTGTCTGTCCCCGCGGTCGGGTCGCCGTGGTTACGCGCGCGCTTTCTGTTGTCTTTGTGAAGTTCTTTGCTCTCCGCACGCCATATTTCACGCACTCAAGCAAAGGAGACCTTGCGCACGTTGTTTCTCGTTGCGGCGAGCTCGCCAAATGCCACAGTGTTGTGCATGTAACTGTTCAAACCGGCCTGAGGATGGCTACGCAGTTTCTTGGTGCCTCAAGGAAAGCGGGATCGCTTGAGGACGAAGCAATGCCTTCATTATATCGGGCGACCGTGCCGACAAGAAGCAGCGCTGTGTGCGAGTTAAGGCGCCTCTCTCATTTTCCCGCTCTAGCGCATCACTCTGATGCTTCAGTTTGCTCTTCGTAATCCTCCTTATTCTTTCTGCTTAATTGAACAAGGCTGACGCTCTAAGTTGAATATTTTGCTCGTTATTACTTGCCTCGCCTTTTGGCTACTGGTCTGCAGTAGCTACCACTGCAGGTTCTGCTTTCTGGTGTGAAGTATGCGGGTAGGAGCACGTGCTTAATTCTCACCAGCTGTAATTAGCAGCCTAAAAATTTGTCTTTAATGTGCACTTGAATTTATAGGATCATGATGGGAAAGGTGTCCACAGAAAGGTAACAAAGCTTTTTGTCGATTTTTCTTCAGTACGATCTCATCTTCCTGAATTGCTTGCTAAACAAGGGTGTAGCTATCCCCACCCTTTTAAGGTCCTTTCGTTTTCTCTGTCCATATTTTTTTCCATCTTAGCATCACTAGTGCGTAGCGTATCAACCTTTAGCCGTACTACTTATGTTGATTTGCATTCTGCAGATTAATCTCATGAAGCCGGAGGAGCGCCATGCTGTTATTATGCTTGACGAAATGCAAATCGCGTCAGGTCTTGTGTATGATCATACGGTTCGCGAAGTAATGGGTGCACATACACTGCTGTTATCCGATGGATCGTTACCTGATGATTGCTTGGCTACACACGGTTTGGTATTCATGATAGGTGGTTTATCAACTAGACGGAAGCAAACAAAAGGATATCATCTAACTGGGAACTATATTCATGCTGCTAGCTTGAAACGTGAAATAGTTGACTTGATTACACAATGCGAGTCTATCGGACTCAGCATTCATGTTGTGGCGTCTGATATAGGCAGTTCGAATCAGGCACTTTGGAAACTTTTCGGAATTGTTTCAGGAAATCACAGCAGGGCGCGAACTAGCCCAGTCAAAAAAAAACCATTGGAACCAATTGGACATTCCAAATGGAACCAAGTGGACATTCCCATTGGTTCCAATTGGATTTCCCAATTGGTTCCAGTGGTGTTTTTGGACACCCGACCAATTGGACCCGACTGGACTAGCCCATTGGACCCATTAGGCCAGGCAGTTATTTCACCCAGAAAAAATTCACAAAATATGTTATGTTCATTGAGAAAGGTAGCTAAATGTTTGTGAATAATATGCTCTAGAATCTTGGACAAATATTTCTACAACTGACCATATTATAATATGCAAAAGGAAAACTCATTTATGAGGACTGCAGGGAGATGTGGTGCCTAGTGCCAATCAACATTGTTCTACGGAATTTAGATTAACATGTTTTTATGGAAATCAAAGTCAACAGGCACAAATACATCACACGTAAGCAACATTCAGGCACTAGTAGCATATATTAGCTCAATATGTACATCCAGAGAACATAATTCTGCTCCAACTTATATACCCCATTTTTGAGGCTCTCATGCTGGGGCCAGTGGCGCTTGCCCACTGAGCGCAGTTATTTAATTTCAGCTGCAGTGGTGGTGCAGATGATGAGTACAATTTAGTAGGTTAAGCTGCCGATAGCTCTTATTGTAGGAACCATATTGGTTCTACCTTGTTTTTCAAAAATGCAAATATTCATTGGAAAAATTGGGTGCAGTTGGGTGGTCCAATTGGATGTAATGGGTAAGACCAATTGGGCCCACCAATTGGAAACCCAAATGGTCCAATTGGATAGTCCAATCGGACCATCCAATTGGAACGCCATTCCAATTGGAACCAGTTGGAAACTCAACTAGTCCAATTGAAACCATTTGGAACCAGTTGGAAATCCAAATGGTTCCAATTGTTTTTTTCGACTGGGAGCTGTCGTCACCCATGTGAGGCGCAGAGAAATCTTTGCGTTCATGGCCGATGTACAGCCCCGGTCAAGAGTATACAGCCCAAGGGGTTTGCTTCTAAGCTGTTTAGCGGGGCCCCCTAGCAAGTCTAAAAGTCCAAAGCTTGGGAGAATTGAGAACGCGGCGCGGCGGGGGCGAGCAGATGCCCGACGGCTGCACTGTGCGCCGATTATGTTCATCGGTGGGCAGTTTTACTGATGACCGAAGTGGCGTGAAAGCGCCTTGCTAGTCTCGTGGACTTCCATCAAATGACGCATTCACTAACAGACGTGCTGTCAACAGAAATCTACGCAGGTGGCAGGAATCGTTTAACGCAGGTGAAGTATCGGTGCAGAATAGGGTACTGCAGTAGTGATAAAAAAATAATTCTTATGGTCCATCGGCTGCAGCAACAGGAGAGGGCTCACTTGTGGGCCCTCAATACATGTGCGCTTCATTACTCGGCTGACGCCGTGTAAATTGGAACCGCGCACAGCATCGAAGGCGAGTTCATTCCTGACGCCTGAAACATGGAAGCCACTGATCAGACCCTTGACGTACTCCATATCAAAGCACACGACTAGTCATTCCGACCACAGCCATCCTCAAGCGCCACAACCATGTCAACGAGGCTACTCTTGTCTAAATTTGAATAGCCCAAAGCCTCCTCAAATAAACTTTACACACATATCAGATCACACCAATCACATGAAACCTTTTAGCCATTAACACTCAGTGTGCATCAGCTAGACAGGAAACTCTCAGGATCAGCACATACTGCCCAATCCGTGCCAACATAGCAAACAACCCTAATGAACCATGCGGTGTCATCTACAAGTTCATCATTGATATCTATCCAAAAACCCTGCTGCAGACAATACATCCCCTGCCTTGGCCCAACAATTCCCACTAGGCACAGATGCAAATACCATCAAGAATATATTCCCATCAATGCATTTACTGCAATATGGTAAGCAGTTCTCAACCATCTGAAATTGCGCCATCATCAAGGAAGCCAACAAAGACAAGGCTGAATAAAACAAAGTAAACAGCCATCAACAAATCAGCCATCTCTACTCCAAGCCACCACATGACACCACCAACCTACCTGAAGCCTGGCACAGCCTTCCAACCAGAAATAGTTCCAGCCTTCTAGCACAAAATAAAGATGATGAACAGCTGATAAGCTGGAGCAAGACTCAGACCTTGAGCTGAGGCCGGACCACAGCCCAACACATCTTGACACCGAGCCACATTAAACTAAGAGTGCAGCTGTAACTTCCAAACAGAAGACCTGAAAATGTCAAGGATCAACAGGCAACTGCAGAGCCAACCACCCACACTACATGTGACGCCAGTGGGAACCAAGCAAGACCACCGGCAACTCAAACCACACAGGTTAGTGGCTCTCCTCAAACATTCTCCATCATCCTATGCTCCTCCTCTCCTTTTCCTTCTCAAACTACACAAACTGCATATTCAAACCCATTACAGTTGGATACGATTCAAGAACAAAGCAACAAACACTCTTCAACAAAGACCCTCCAGCCAATGGTGCCGGCCGATTGTAATAACTTTTGCATTAATTCTATTTCTCGAAGGAATCATACCTACCAGGCACCTACAATGTCATGCTAAGGGACTGTCTGTGATGTCATGACAAACGGCCAAAGCTATTGGCTGGAGGACGTCTTTTTAGGGGTGTATGCCATTTCGTTGTCAGGTTGTATCCGACGATAGTCTCACATGCATACGCAAGAACACTCCCCCCAACCCCACTCATGAAGAGATTCATGGAATGGCAGCAAACCCCTTTCAAACGACATTCAAACCTATCCTACACCAACTGGCGAACCAAATCACTGGCCACTGAAATGCCTTTGTCAAACTCAATGAAAGAGGCACCTAGAATCACAAAGATGTCCCCCGAAAAGACATGTCATTTTCTGTGGGGGAAAAGAATAATCTCAATGAACTGCTCGAACTCCAAACTCATTGACAGTCCAAAAAATGACAACATGGCAGTGGAATCCCAAAAGCCCTCAATAGAGCACTGAGGAAAAATATAAGTTAGCATATATCACTTCGTCACCAACTTTTAATGACAAAGAAGTTACTCTCACCGAAAATAGCGCTGGCCATTTTCACGAGCAAACTGTGATGTCACTATGTGCTTTTTGTTTACAGAACTCTGAGGCTAAACCACGCAGCTATCCATCTCGAATCAGCAGTCATGGAGCCCACATTTCTCACGATACCACTGTCAACACCATGAGTTTGAACAGACTGCATGGTGGAAAAAATATATTCAATTTTCAACTCCCAATTTCTCATCCACAAATACATATTTTACACATTCAATGAACATTAGCACAGCCACAAAATGCAAAAAAATAAAACCATATTAGAATAAAAATTGGACAGAGCAGTCGTCCGTGTTTCTTTAAGATATGAAAAAATACCTTTTGTAATACTCGAAACAGGGGACGCCAAACCAGACACACTGTGACATAAGAATCCCATTAGGGGCTATGACCTGTACACTTGATCGAGTACCAAACAAAAAGTTCATGACAGACAAGAAAGTTGCACCTATAACAGCTACATACATTATGAAATATTTATCAGTAATAAAAAACGACACCAAACATGTTCTACGAAATTCAAGAACATGTATACACTGTCACAACCACAGGCGAAGTTGTCAACTTGCATATATAACAAACACCAACTGGACACAAACGAGACCTTGCCCTATCGAACCTCAACCACATCTTCAAATCAATCCCCTGCAAGGACACCCTACTATAGCTTGACAAGCTACACACTATAGCTGCATACACCACATGGGGCTACAACCACAACTCCTAGACAGCCAGAAAACTTGTCAATTTCACGTCCTCTACCAGTCTATAAGCAATCGGTGAACTGCCCACTCTAACTAGAACTGGAAATCAAAAGCAGAAGGACGCAA
This sequence comes from Amblyomma mixtum, assembly GCF_055824585.1. Lineage (NCBI taxonomy): Eukaryota > Metazoa > Arthropoda > Arachnida > Ixodida > Ixodidae > Amblyomma > Amblyomma mixtum. The sequence continues at coordinate 100,749,462 of NC_143013.1, forward strand.
CTCTGGATATTATTTGGACTACATAAAACTAACACTGCATCTGGAAAGCCTCTGACCACCCTCTAGGCAGTGGTCACGACATCACCAAACTCAACGTCCTGCCTTAAGACTCAAAACAGAAACAAATGGGCAGCTATCGAATAGCGCCTACCACAGACTGGGGCCAAGTTCACCTCTGGCTACAAGAACCAATAGAACAAGAGCCAGATCAAACCTCTTGGTTTCAATATATCAGAACCTGCAATGCAGCAACCACCAAAATGCCAAAACCACAAAAAGACCACCCAAGCACCAATAAACGCTGTCTCGCACTTCTGGAGAGAAGACTCTGATAGCCAGAAAACTTGAAACCAACAAAACCAGCACAACCGTTCAAAGAAACTGAGGAAAATGAACCTGGAATGCCAACACTATGCCGACACCCTTGTCACGCAGAAATGGAATTACATATGTGACCAACTCAGTGGTTGGAGAAACCAAAGAACCCAAGAAGCGGCAAATGAAAACCAAAAGAGAAAACGAGCAGCTAATATCAAGCACAAATAATACCATTTGTAATAAGATTTGGTTTGGTTTGGTTTTGTGGGGTTTAACGTCCCAAAGCGACTAAGGCTATGAGAGACGCCGTAGTGAAGGGCTCCGGAAATTTCGACCACCTGGGGTTCTTTAACGTGCACTGACATCGCACAGCACACGGGCCTCTAGAATTTCTCCTCCAAAGAAATTCTAGCCGCCGCGGCCGGGATCGAACCCGCGTCTTTTGGGCCAGCAGCCGAGCACCATAGCCACTGAGCCACCCCATTTGTAATAAGAGTAGTACCAAATAATACCAAATAATAACAGTATGCCCAATAACATAAAACCTAAAAGACAACTCACAGCAATACAAAGAAGGCACTCAATCTTGACTTTAGCTACCAAGAACTTACAGCTGTCCTCAACCATCTTAAAACAAAAATGACCCCAGGCCGTGACAACTTTACATGCACCACACTAAGAAACCTACCAAAAACAAATTCAATCGAATCCAAAGCATCACAAAAACAAGAAAGGAAGACATTGAAAAGGAAGACACCGAGACTGAAATTCATGCTGATGCAAGCAGCGTTGGTCTAGGCGCGGTCCTCATTCAGAACACCGATGGACTGCAGAAAATAATCGCATATGCTAGCCATTCCTTGTCCAAGGCCGAGGCTAACTATTCAACAACCGAGAAGGAGTGCCTTGCCATCATCTAGGCTACGTCGTAATTCCGCCCCTAGCTGTACAGACAACCGTTCAAGGTGGTCAGCGATCATCACGCACTGTGCTGGTTTGCAAGTTTGAAGGACCCCTCTGGCCGCCTCGCTCGATGGAGCCTGCGCCACCAGGAGTTTGACGTCACCGTCCTTTACAAGTCCGGACGCAAGCACTCTGATGCCGACTGCCTGTCACTAGCCCCCGTAGATGCACCGTCGACGGACGACGATGAGGACGCCTTCCTGGCACCCATCAGTTCCAGCTCTTTTGCACAACAGCAATGCTCAGACCCCGACCTGAAACGCCTCCTTGAATATTTGGAAGGCAAGATAACTCCAGCACACCACCTCGTGCAATCGAGGATTGTCTTCGTTCTGTGTACGGAATGATGTCCTCGTGGAGAACTTCACTGCAAACAAAACAGCCTACCTCCCTGCTGCACCTGCAAGCCTGCGTGAAGAAGTTCATCAGGCTTCAGACGATGAGCCGACAGCTAGACACTCTCCGCCGCATTCAAGACAAGTATTACTAGCTCCGACTGCCTGCCGATGTCACACATTATGTGAAAAACCTGCAGAGATTTTCAGCGGCAAAAGACCCCTCCCACCTGACCGCAGGATTTCTGAACCCACTGAACCCTCCTCAAGGCCCTTTATGAAGATCAGCATGGACTTGCTTGGCCCTTTCCCGAAGTAAACGTCTGAGAATAAGTGGATCATCATAGCAGCCGACTACCTGACCCGCTACGCCGAGGCAAAAGCCCTACCAAACGGAACAGCAGCAGAAGTCTACCACTTTTTCGTGGAGTGCATTGTTCTGCAAAAGGGGTGCCCCCAATGTGCTCATCACGGACAGAGGAACAGCATTTATGGTGGAACTGAAGCAAGCCATTCTGTGTTACAGCCAAACCAGCCACCGGAGGACAACTGCATACCATCTGCAGACCAACGAACTGACCGAGCGCCTCAACAAAACCATCGCCGATATGCTCGCCATGTATGTCGATGCCGAACACAAGACCTGGGATGTCATCTTGCCTTACACTGTCTTCGCCAACAACACCACAGCCCAAGAGACCCCCCATATGACGCCTTTTAGGCTTGTCCACGGCAGGGAGGCTGTGACCACGCTAGCCACAATGCTACCCAATGTTACTGAAGAAGATAGCGTCGATGTCGCCGCCTACCTTCAAACGTGCAGAAGAAGCCCAAAGACTTGCCCGACTGCAGATCAAAGACCTGCAGCGCACCAACGCTAGACGCTACAACCTACGAGACGCAATGCGGAATACAAGCCAGGAGATCTGGGTTTGGATGCCGATTCGCTGCCGTGGATTGAGTGAAAAGCTTTTGCGCTACCGTTTCGACCCATACAAGGTTTTTCGTCGGCTAGGTGAACTAAACTATGAAGTCGGCCCTGACGAAATGATAGCATCCCAGCAGTGCTGCGTGCGGCCAGAAGTTGCCCATGTCGTCCATCTAAAGCCGTATTATGCACGCTGAAGGACGCTGTGTCTCCACACTAGGTGTTTATTTTTTCACTATCCATTTTATTTGTTTTAAAGCATTGGGTCAATGCTTCTTTGAGAGGGGAGCAATGCCACGAATCTTTGTAATGTTCGGTTGTCAATTCTTGAAAGCTGCAGGCATGCCGCTTTATCGGGTTTTTTTTTTTTTTGCGATGCAGGACGCCCCCAGATTTATCTCGATTGATCGCATCCAGGCGGACTGATTATACACTGTTCTAGAGTGTACAAGTAACTTTCCATGCTTTATCTCGCAAGTTCGCTATCAGCTTTAAAATGAGCATGGCCAAGAGCATCAGGCATTCAGTTCGGTTCGATGACCGCCGAGCGCACTTGTTGCTACGCCGCCGCCGATCATTCGGTTCTCTGTGGATGCAAGTGAGCCCGACTAGAGTTTTGTTTCGAAGCCATTTTCGCTGTCTTCCTGCTCTCTGTACTGCAGTCACCACTAAGGGACAATATTAAACTTGCTTATGTCGGCTAGTTTGCATTTATTCGTTAACTTTTATAGCTCTGGCAGTTCTATTCTGTCTGTAAGGTTATGCACTTTCATGCTTTGTCGTTTCTTAAACAGATAATTTGCCTCCTGAGATAGCTTGCCAGTACCTAGTGGAACCATCCTACCACCTACTTCTACTGTGCATTCCGTAATGATAGCTGCGAGATTATCATTCACTGTTTGAACATTAAGACCATCTTCCTCAGTTACAGCCGAATATCTGTTCTGCAGTGATACCCTGAATTCCTCTACTTTCCCTTTTACCGCTAACATGTTAATGGGCTTCCGCTTCACTAGTTTCTTCAGTTCCCACATCAAGTCTAAGCTAATTCAAGACCTCACCACTCTTGTGTTCGCTACAACGCACATTTCCGAGGCCTTGCACATCCTGCATGATGCCAGGGCGACTGCATAGTATGAGGTCTATTTCATTTTCAGTCTCACCATTGGGGCTCTTCCACGTCCACTTCCTTTTCTCTTGTTTCCGGAAGAAGGTACTCATGATCCGTAAATTAGTTCTCTCTGCGAAATCTACTACTGACTCATGACTAAGCAAATATGGCAACGACTAAGAATGACTCGGCAAAGATCAAAGCAAAGAACCTGTATTTAATAATTAGTTATATGGGGTTTTATGGCGCATAAGCAACTATGGCTATCATGCACCAAACACAAGGTTAGATGATGTTATGTATAGAGGTTACATTATAATAGGTTTAAAACATTGGCTTTCTTTAAAAACTTACAAACAAGCGAAAACTCGACAAGTGTTTTCTCGCCTAAAAGCAATGCGGGATGAAATGGTATGTGTTCATTGTAAAATATAGTAAACAATTTTTTTCTGAGTTCTTCGAGATGCGAACAAGAAATTAAAATGTGATTTACTGTGAGCTCCTCACCACACATTTCACACACAGGTTTGTCTTTTTTTGTTAACAGGAAGTTATGGGCGATGTGTGTGTGACCTATGCGTAAACAACATAAAATTACTTCGATAAAACACTCTTTATGGCAGCTTGACTTCCATTCTTTTAAAATGGGCTTTACAGCACGCAGCTTGTTGTTTCCTTCATTTTGCCAGGAAGCTTGCCATTTGGCTCTTAGTTTGCCACGTACTAACTTCATGTAATCCCTAGGAGGCAAATTCACATGTTTTATTTCCATGGTTCTGGCTTGTGCAGCACACATGTCGGCTCTCTCATTGTCCCTAATACCAACGTGACTGGGAACCCAGCAGAATTTTATAACATGTTTTTGTGCTGTGACCTTTACTATATTGTGTATGATGCTCCCTAGCAGTGGCTCCGTTGTAATTAATAAAGAAATGCATGCAAAGCATGTAAGAAAATACTGGAAGACAAGAAATATACGAGGAGCCATTCAAAGCAAGAAGACCTAATGCTAACCCAGTGTCATTGCATGACAATAATCAAGCACCTTCCATTTTTTTTTTCCCATGTTGTATAAAGCATGCAGTGCTCCCTGTGCGCATTTTTTTTTCACATTTTGCTTCTGGGATGTAAGTCAGCCATACAAAAGGCAGAGATGATCTGGTACCAGTCAGTTTCATCCACTGTTGCGGAATTAGCAGAGCAAATAATCCCAGCAGAGTATTTTACTGCTTCTACAACTAGAGTATTTCCTCCGTTTGATTACACATTGCTGACTCGCACCATGCTGTTAATAGTATTAACTATTAACTGGACCACCAACAAGTGTTTCTGCAGGTTACCAATATCCCTTTCAGGCGCTTTGTACACAATTGCGTAGATGGCAAACTTGCAGTTTTTTCTGAGAAATTGGTGCACTTAGCAGTGATTTCATTATTTCACTCAAATTGAGCACCCTTTTTGTTGCAATTAAGTTGATTGTTTTTTTGTACCATGTAGTGAACGAAGTAAGTAATATTTTACATAACAGTGATCTAGGCAGCACTCTGTCTGCCGTTTTTGTGCAGACAAATTTTGCTGAGTGTGAAAACTTCAATTGTTTTTCCTCAATTTCGAGCGTAATGTGAATTTTTGACACACAAAGTGATTCCTTGATCCCTAGGGTGCTTACCTGACACAAGAGAACATTTCCATGGTACTATTTATAAGAAATCTGACACTTTGTATTGACACTCTGACACTCTGCATTCTTGTAAAAACTTACCTGCTGGTCTTTCGCGCTCGAAAGCTAACAAATTCCCTTTCTTGAGGCCTGAATATACTCCTTATGTGAAAAAATAATTGATTTTAGTCAAAACAAAAAATGGCACCTGAAAGGGATAAACCAAGCTGATAAAATACGTACTAACGTGTCCCCCGTGTGCATAATGCAATAGACTGTTTTTATATAGTAGCAGGCCAGTGAACATTAGCGTGTCTCGGGTCCACTTGTCGAGACAGCGCAATTCGTACTGCATGTGATGTAGTACTGTGACGGCAACATTGGCTTACTTTAATGTTGCTTTCAAGAGTCAATTTGAGCACTGCTCCAAATTATCTAGGAAAAAAAATGGAACAGAGTGACACCAACAGTAACAAACTATAACAATCAACACCTCAGCTACATGCCCTTCAGGCAATATTTAAAAAGGACAAATTGAAGTATGCCCGTATTAATAGATTACTGCGTTCCGATGAGAAATGGCAAGTTCCTATTGGCTATCTGGAGCATCGCGGAATCCACAAATCAGAACAAAACCCACCACAGAGGAAGCTGCTCCTGATCCATGTTTAGAACCTGGGATCTGAAGCCACACCACTAATTGAAGCATGAACTTGTTCGCGAAGCAAGAAAACATGCTCCAGGTTGCCAACTGGAATACGCCTAAGAGGCTAGTTTCATCGAAAGCAGGAGGGGCCTTTTTAAAACCAGAGAAGGTTAGAAAAAAATCAAATACAAGAATACAAATATTAACGCAACAAGAGAGAGCCATTAAATCGGATTTTATTTGGAACACTAACTGCATGGAGTTGACCTGTCTCCCAGAGGGGGCAAATTAAAAGGGGGGAGGGGATGGAAGTGGGGGTTGCTTGGCATACAGTTCCACAGAATGAGAGCAAACATGTAACAGTTCTGCTGCACTGTCAAATTAATTAAAAACACTGTCAGCGCTCGCACAATCATCTTCCGCAATGAAAGACACGCGACACATTATTCCGCCTCGTCTGGACTTGCCAGGAGTATACCTAGGGCATCTCTCACAGCGTGGTAGATCACATTCTTGATCTGAAGCTTGTCCTCGTGGTTTGTGTGTGTCTCAGACAACAGACGGAACTCCTGGGCCAAGCTGAAGCACTGGGCAATGTTCTCGGGAGAGACAAAGTCCTCTGCCACCTTAATGCAGTTGTGCAAGTTTCGAACCTGGTGTGGAGCGCCCGCAGGTATAAAGACAGCGTCACCGAGACACTGGGCAATCGCGTAGCCCTTGACTGAGTACTCACAGTGAAGGCGCTCGCGCAGCTCTCGATCGAGATACCAGACCTGGTCATGAATAGGATCGTGGAACGGCTCAACCTTCTTGCCTCGCTCCACCGTCACCTTGTTGAGCAGTTCTCTGATCTTGTCAGCATCACGGGCGTCGTAAATGTGCCACAAAGCACCGGGCTTTGCACCTTTCTCCCTGACCCTTTCCCGTGTGAGGGTGTCACATGCTTCGTCAATTGCCTTCAACGCTTCACTGATGTGCTCCTCACCACTGCTATCCTTTGGAATGCCGACATACACCATGACATTTACAGCGTCGCTGACATCCAAATGAAGGTTGGTGGTGCCTCTATCGGGGTAAAGTGCTGAACCATAGGCAATGTACATCTTTGGTCCGAGGTCTGGCCTGACAAAGCACTCCGGCAGCCGCCCGACCAGGTTGAACACTCCATCCCTGTGGGTGTACTGTGGTAGCGGCAGAGCTTTCATGAGATCAGCGAACCTGTTCGGCAGCACATCACTGAAGTCATCGCTGGGTGGCCAGTCCTTCAACTTGAGTATCATGTACTCTCCATCTCTGTCCTTCAGACGTTTGTGCAAGCTTTCAAACCCTTCCCAAAATACCCGCATCGGCTGGTCTCGAAGGATCCGGCCTGTGCGGCAGTCAATCAGGTCACTCTGCATGTGGCCAAAGTCACGGCAGAAGCCGTCGGGGTGCCATAAAGCTGCATCGAGGCGGTTGAACACACCGGAGACCAGCACGGGGTGGCCTCGCGTCCAGTACACCCTGAACAGTGCCATGTTTCCTTCATTGCGTGGCTCGTGGAGGACCAGAAGCTTGCCATCGCAAAGCCAGTAGTGTGGCACCTTGGGAAAGTGCGGAGTGCTCCGGGCAAGCGTACATAGGTGCAAGGGGAGCTCCTTAAGTTTCTTCTGCAGGTTGCTGCACCATTGGCCGTGCTTCATTGCGTGCTCCCTTGTGGCAGCCATCACTTCATCCATTCGAGTCTTTCTGACACTGCTGACAGCGGGCTGTCCAAGTAAACCCAGCAGGGCTCTGAGGAGCTCTTGCTTCTTACCGGTGCCACCTTTGTCAGATTGCTGCTGAACTCCGCTTGTGTCATCCATTTTGCTAGAAGAATGAAACGCTCCACTTGTCAAGCCAGATGGGGGTCTGCATTCCGCAACTGAACTGGAACTGCCACAAATTTCACTAGAGGATGTGCTGGCAGCACAATTCGCGGGTTGTTCTCCATGTTCGTCGACATGTTCTGCATCCCCATTGGCTGTATCGCCTTTCACACTCGAGAAGCAACTTCTGACCATATTCATAAGCGCTCTGCACAGAAGATCAGAGGAATCTGTCTGGCAGCCAACGTCACGGTCGCAGGGGCTCTCATTGACAAACCGGTCCACATGCTCAGTCATCTCAGCAAGAGCTGCGGAGGCTATTATTTCGGTCACCAGCAAGCTGCTCTTGTCATGTCGGTGTCGACTAGTGCACAAAGGCCAATTGAACTGGCCCCTGTCCGTGAGGGGCACACGGCCCACCTTCGCAGTGCCATTCTTCTTGGCCTTGTAGCAGTCTATGCACACCACGAAGCCACACTTGCGACAAGTCCAGTGAATGCTGAATAGCGTCGTCTTGCAGACATCACAAATCTCACGCGCGCCTTGCACTGCACGCTTCCACAAAACAGGTTCATCATCGCCCATATGTAGTGACCAGGCTTCAATCTCCTGGTTTACAATAGTATAAAATTGACTGGCAAGATGGGACAGTATGAATTTAGCATTGGTCACATCTGTGTCGTTCGGGGTGCGGTCCAACTGAGGCAGCCACAGCTTCCTATCTTCCTCTGACACGTCAGATGGCTCTAAAAAGCCAGGCGTACACACTACACCACCGTTGCCATAGCACAGCTTTCGGAATGCATAGAAGCGGCAGATATTTGGCGTGTTCTCGTTGCTTCCGCTTTGCCATGTATAGCATTCTCTACACTTTTGTAGCTTTGGGGCAACATCGTAGCAACGCGCATCCTGAAGAAACGGCTCCCCAAGTGTCTTGCGACGAGCTTTAGCAGGTTTTTTGACCGACCGTGCTTGCTTTTCGTGAGGCACAGCTGACGCTTCAGCCATGTGCCCGATGCCCTTTGGCGCCCTCACTGGCCCCACTGAAGTCGTTGCTTGGTGTTCTTTCTTCGCAGAGCTTTCTCCCGCAGCCGGGTCACTCTCGCCACCCTTCCTCTGTTTCTTGCTGTTCTGACTACTCCCACCTGTCGCAGCACGCTTTCTGGGAACCCTGGGCTTGAGACTCACAGCTGGTGGAGGAGAACCTGGAGCAACAAGCGTGGCTGAGGCCGGCACGAGCACAGCTGCACCACGGTCCAGGCTGCCATGCTCGCTGTCAAGGGCAGGAAAAGCAGCTTCAGGGAGCTGAGCCGTTCCTCCGCCTTTCTGATGGCACTTCATGCTGGTTGCAGACTCCTGCCGGGAGAAAGGCTGCTCACGAAAGGTTGGCGGCTGCTGCTGCTGCAGTTCAAGTGGCGTTTGCTGCGTTTGCAGCTGAGAAATGCCAGGTGCTGCAGTGGGCACTGTCATTAAGAGAGAAGTGACTTTTGGAACCACAGCACCTGCTGATGAAGCTGCCACCGAAGCAGGGACAGAACACTGAAGGGGCAGCAGGTTCCCCTTGAATGCTGGAAACTTCAGTGGCTCAGGCTCGCACACTGTTTTGCACACACGTTGGGGCACAGTGCCTTGCTGCACTTTCCCTGGTTGTGGCACTGCGAGTGCCGACCAACTGTAACTGTGCCGACCAGTTGTCACTGTCACTTGTGTGAGCGGTGGCAGTGACTGGGGATGCCAAGGCTCAGGCACAGGTGCATGCGATGACTTGGGCCCTTGATACTGGCTGGAACAATATAATGGGCTCTCTGTAGTGACGGCAGGCACGGGGAGTGAATACTGCACTGAACTTGGCAAAGAGGCTTGTCCTGTGGAGGACGACTGCGTCGCACCTGGCAGGGCGAATCCTTGAGGAGTTAAAGCAGCTGGCGTGCAAAGGACATTAGGCATACAGCCCTGCTGGATCACGTTCTCTGAACAAAGTTGTGATGACTTGGTGGGCTGGCTGCCATTACTGCCAGGAATGCTGCCATGGCTACCTGGACCATTAAATGGTGCCCTGAATGCAGTTTCCTGACAAGCAAGCTGTTTCTGCACTTTGTCCAGGTGAAACTGCCGAGACATTGCAGAGGAACTTTGGTGGGCTGGCACAAGGCCCACTGAGCTGTACTCACATGGCTGAGAAGTTTCAGGAGGGGTCATAGCTGGGGCGACGCAGTCTTGAGAAGCGATCCTTGGGCTTCTCCTGCAACCTACTGTCGATGGGCGACTGAACTGTATGTCTTTTTCTATGCGTGGCACTATGTAAGCCGATGAAGCAGGGAGCTTGTGAACTGCACTGGGCTGGCTGCGATACACCTTGGATTCTTCTTGGGCTAGCTGGCTGTAAGTTGTGTGCATCTGCGGACGTGGCTGGGAACTGTAGATGCTGAAGTTGGAGTCACCTCCTGGGGAAGCCAAGGTGCCTAATGAAATTGGTGATGCAATGGGACTGCACACCTTCTGCAAATGGCTAGACCCAGCTAGCATTTGATTCGTCTCCGGCTGTGACTGGGCATGTTGGTCGTTCCCCTTCTTGCCAATTTCTCGGCCCACTTCATGCCTTTCCGAGTTGGTGTTCTTCTGCTTTGCTCTCAACAATATTGCAGGCATGTCTCCTCTCTTCCGGGCAGCTGGCGCTTGCTGTACTGGAAGCATGGTCCATGTCAGGGTGGGAGATGCAAGGACAGGTGGTGTGTTCACACGAGGATCTGGGGCATTGGCCGGATGGTACACGAGTGGGCCACTCGACGAATGCTCCGACACACTTGCTTTTGCAAGCACTCCGCAGACGAGTGGCCGCGAGCCAGCCTTGTGCATTTCAAACAGTGGTTGGTACTGGCCTAGTGGTAGTTGGTGCCGTAGATCTTGCAACACCACGGTCACATTGCAGTTTGCACGAGAGTTAGGGGGGACCAGCATCCAATTATGCACACTTTGCGCCGGTTCTGCATTGCTGCCTCCGATCGACGATGTTGGGCCCAGATCAGGGCGAGGACGCTCGGCAGCAGATGTCATCTTGGGCACACTCGCCGTATCACGACGCGGCGCAGCGGCTGCACACGACCGGGACGCTCCTGCAGCGCTTCGGCGTTGAGTCGACTTAGCAGGGCCGGCAGCTCTCGCCATGGGCTGCTCAGACGGACAGCTTGCTTTCATGGCCGTAGTGCGCGGCGGGGACTCGATGGGCGCTGCGAGTGACAGTGCTTTCACCGCTGCCAACAGTGGATCGGCGGCCGATTCGCGACACCTGCGAAAGCGAGCGGGTCTCGTCTGCGCGCTAGGCTCGCCTTCCGCTGGTTCTACATTGCTGAGCACGGTGACCGACGGCGATCCCTCTGTAAGGACGCCGTGCTCGCGAGGACACTCGGTAGAAGCCACCTTGGGCACAGACACGTGCACGGCGCGCAGCGTCCGGAAGGGAGTCCGTTCTCACTGACCCCAGAAGGGATGGTAGCCGATGCTGTACTCACCGCGGGTCGCAGACGACGCTGACACTCGGTACTTTGGCTGTGACAACGATGCAGCAAGCAGAAGATCGAGGAAAAAAGTCATCAGTGAACAGCGGCTGTCCTTGCAGAGCTTTTCCACGCGAACGCACTTCCTACGGACCCCGTGGGACGCCGGCGGCTGCTGGGCGATACACGCGATATCTTGCTCACGGCCGTGCCTGCTTGTGACAGCGCTGTCACGCTGCTGCTGCGGCCAGCATGTGATCGAACAGTTCACCCGCACGAAATGGTTCTTCCGCGCAGATCGTCCGCACCGCGCTGTCCCGGCAGTTTCGAGACGCACCGTTGTTCCTGGGACGCAGGGTCAGGCGACTTCGGCAATCACTCGGCTGGGCGAAATGTCGGCTGGGCGATGTAAAGACCACAAGTTTTGCACGCCGCCTAACTTGATGTACCACAGTGTGAAAGTCTAAGAAGCTTTACTTTAGGCGGGCAACTACGCACACGTGCAGCTACAGTTCAACGGCGAGAGACGACGCAGCTCCATCGTTCTCACCCCCCTGAATGGACTCGACTACAGCTCCGGGAGAGAACGTCGCGGGCGAAACTCCCGTTACCTACCGTTACCCCCTTTCTCCGCGTCACCAATGGATCGCGCCAAACTGTACTTGCGGTTTCGCTACGGTGGCCTAGTCGCATAGTTTCGCAACCGCGTTGGCGCAGTGGCCAAGTTGAACGCGCAGATTTCGCGGGCCACGGGACGTGCCTCGTGCAGGCTGGGGGAAGGCACGGCAGAGAAGGCACGGCGGTGGCTCCACCCCGTAGCGCTTCGTTAGAAACGTCAGAACGCGAACGCACGGGCATGCTGTGTTTTGTCGGGTCTGGGCGACGTGTACTCAGACATGATAGTTCTACGAAATCGAGGCAGACGCGTCACTTCATCGTTTTCGTGCGTGGAACCATGACATCAGCGGAGGAAGACGCGGACTAGAAGGCAGCGTACGATCAAGCTGGCATCGAACACCAACGGCAGAGCGCGTGAACTGGCGTATATCGGAAACCGTTATCGTCCGACTAGGATCTTATCACTATCGCTCGATCAGTGAGAGCGTTTCGGCTCTCCGGAAATTGGCACGCAGCCAAAGGTTTGGCTGGTGCGTGCACACTCGGCGCTCGTTTTCTGTCGTCGTCAGCAGTGCTATACGCGTTATTTTTATCGCGCTAGTACTTTTTGCTTGTTTCGCTGCGCAAGCGATTTGTACTAGGTCACGATCGCTTCTTCGCCGCGTCGCAAGTTGAAGCGTTCGCTGTTATCGCTTTATCGCGTGCGAAACGAAGATGCCGACTCGCGTCGGGATCACCATTACCATCTGCACGGACTAGCGAAGAGCGAACTGAGATAGCACTGCAACGTAATTACGGCGGCTAGCTCCGAGCAGCAGCGCTTGATAACGGCGAATGCTAATTGCGCTCCGCTATTCGCATTCAATTCTGCTCCGATTCAATTGGTCGCTCTGCACCCGAACGACTAGAAGACAATACAACACTTTTTTTCAACGTCTCACATGGCGTTACACTTTTTCGCGACTTTTTAGAGCGCCGCAAACCCCCCCCCCCCCAAAAAAAAAAAAAAAAATTCAGGGGTCACTTTGTTGACCTAAAGTGCGGTGAGGCGAAAGCCTTAAGCGCGGTGTTGCTGCTTGTGTTATTGATGTGTTGTTAAGATGTTAAGCTTCGCCTCTAAGAGTGAAACGCGACAGCGTCTTGCAACGCTATATACCAGGGAGTCCATAGAACGCCATCGCCCGTGCCTTGCTCGTCGGTAAATTGGTTTTTGAGGAAAGGAAATGTATCTGTCTCGCATATCTCGGTAGACACCTGAACCTCGCCGCGACGGGAAGGGAGGAAGATGGGAGTGAACGAAGACACCGTATTCACTAGACGCGCCTTTGTTCATTCCAAACCATCGAGCTGGCATGGCGGAGTGGTTAGCATGCTCGGCTCGCACTCCGGAGACCGGGGTTCTATTCCTGAACTCGACGAATTTCCTACTCAGTTTTATTTATCTGGCCTGACTAGAAAGGTTAATTAGGCTAATTGGGTAATTATGCATTGAACTAAACTCATACCCACTTACTTGGAGCATCACTATACGATCCCTTCTATTGGTTGCATGGTTACTAGCCAAAGTACAATTAACCCGTTTGAAATTCGCGCATTGTGACGTCACGACGGTTTCGACCAATTGAAAAGCGTGGCATTTCTGTCGACAGCTCATGCTTACAACGATGAGGTATTAAAGGCTTCCGCCTTAAAAACCAGAGCGCGCAATCGCGGACAACTGACACTTCTCAAAGTTCTGCTGCTTTGGTTACACCTGGTTATCCTTCTATGATACCTTACGTGTAACTTCCAAGCCCGTTTATCGACAGAACTGGTGTGGACAACTGCCGCGGTGGCTCGGCATGGTTACGGCATTCGGCTGCTGACCCGAAAGACGCGGGTTCGATCCGGGCCGCGGCGGTCAAATTTCGATGGAGGCGAAATTCTAGAGGCCCATGTACTGTGCGATGTCGGTGCACGTTAAAGAACCCCAGGTGGTCGAAATTTCCGGAGCCCTCCACTACGGTGCCTCTCATAGCTGAGTCGCTTTGCGACGTTAAACCCTGATAAACCAAACCAGAATTAGTGCGGAAGACGAGAATGGAACAATTGGACTGGGATTACGTTTTACCACAATTACAGTCCATTTTTATTATTTTCGTCTAAATGCCCCTGTCATCACCAAGATTAAGCACATATGCCACCACACACAAGGGTGAAATACAGTTGAAGGAATGGAAAAACTGCTTTCACTGGCAATTAAGGAATTGCCCTGTAAACGGGAAAACCAGTGCAGAGCTGCGTTTTGGATTATATTTCATACAACACAAATGGCACAGCGGTCAGCCGTGCAAAGGCTTTGAGCGCAAATTGTTTGTATGTGCTGCGCACTGGTATTAAATTATTTTTTTTTTCATTGGACTTGCCCTTCAGACCTTACTGCCTTTGTTAAACGAAAACCCAACATTGAAAGTATGCAGGGCAAATGTCGCTGAAAACACCTAGTAACTTATACAAAATTTGTTTTTTGCAGCTCACATGGCCCGTTAACTTTGATGTGAGGTGCACACGCCAGAGTGACCATGCATACCTGTTGAATTACTTCATAATACTGATGCCGGGATGACCTGCAATTTTTGGATAGGCAGGAAAATGCCTTAGGCCCTGAAAGTGCGTCCCAGCTGAGGAGGTACCATTTCTCTGCGTTCTAAACTACTAATACTGCCGAGATTTGTATTTCTCAAACAGTTCTATTTCTTATTACCACATGGAGTGCAACTGCACTTGTTTTGTGATAAACAGATCCTGACACAGCCAAAAAGCATTTTCTTCCTGAAGGGATTCAAAGAGCACTTCCAAGTAGGCTTCAGAGGGAAATTCTGGAAGCTGTTTCAAGATGGACTACAATAAACATTTGATATGCTTCGGGTGAATACACATGCACAAAAAGATGGTGCAACATGTAGAAGGCATTTCCATGATGTAAAGCACTAGACACATTAGCACCACAAACCAACTACCAGCTCTAGAAGTGGCATTCTGTGAAAAAAGTCAAATTTCAGCTGTGTTGCTAAACGGTAGGTAAACCTTCTGATGAGGGCGCTCCTAGCGAGTATAAATTGGTCTACACCAGCATTTCCATTACTACCAAGACAAGGTGCTCAAAACCAGTGCTATCACGGGTTCTGTCGATGCCAGCATTTTTTTACTCCTTCACGTCATTCCTCATGCTAGTGAGTTTCACGACTCGAAGTGTTGCACAGAAATACACAACTTGTGTTTGCAGCCTTTCTTAAGCAATGGCCTTTCATATGATATGAGCTACCTTCCATTTCTCACCTGCTGAAACAGGCACACACAGTTTCTCTAGAAGCCGGTAAAAAAAAACAGCTGTGCACATCATCATTGACTGCACACAAGAAGGCTGATGTTAGCTCCACATTGAAAGCGTAAGCAAAGAAGTCGAGAGACAGGCATGTGAAATTGCAATGTGGCCTATTTATTCATTTTTTTCTGTTTCGTTTCCTAGAGCAATACACACGCATCTGAACAGCATCACGCAACGACCCCCCCGTGCGTGCAAACAAATACAAAGCGCTAATACCACGTCACTTTGCTTGGGAAACGTACAACCCTCGTAGAAGTGCCTCTTCGGACGGAGACAGGAGAGGAGGCCTCGGTAAGGACAGCTGGGGACTGTTTAACAACCCTGCCGACACGGCGGATAACGTCTTCCCCAGAGCGGGGAATCCGTGACTCTTACTTTGTACAACAGTCTAGCGGGGAGTGAAGTATGGAAAGAGGGGACGAATAGGAAAAGGAACGCCTAGGGACGAGGGAAGGCATCAGGAATGTCGTCATTACATTACTGGCAAAAAAGGGGAACAGTTTTTTTTTTTTTTCATCCAAGCACACCGGCCCCCTAGCCAAGACGGGCCTCTAACACAGCGGCTAAAGAAAATCAGTGAGGAACCTATGAAGGCTAGCGGCAAAGTTCGCCACAACACATCAGAAAGTTTCGTTTTTCTCCTTCTTGATTCACCTCCTTCCCACGAACACGAGCCGATTGTTCACAAGACCAGGCAAGGCAGCGTAGGGAAGACTGCTCTCGAGTTAACACGTTGGCCCACAGAAACCAAACGAGGGAAAAAAAAAAGAAAGGTTGTCGACGCCAGCAGGGAATCAAGCACGACGAGCGGAGTCTTTGTCTTGCTCCTGGTGGCAGGGAGGCAGCCAGACCACCCTCTCCCCATCTCTCTCTCTCTCTCTGTACAGCAGCCGGGTGGGGAGGAGGGCTGGCAGCGAATAATACAGGCGCGGTCCATGCAAAGGGTGGTGGCGGCGGGCACCCACTATGAGGAGGCGGCCTCTATCGTGGCGGCCGTCAGCCGGGTGGCTCGCTGCTGCCGACCGAGGGCGCAAGCACGTGCACTTGCGTGGCTCGACTCCAGTTGTAGACCTGGCCGGGCAGGAAGGGCTCGAGTTTAGCCGACCCCTGTCCGCTGCTGCCTTCGGAGCCTGTGCCGAAAAAGGCGTGCAGCATGCATTACACTCCTGACCTTGACCAAGGTGTGTTGCGGGGCAAGTTGGTTGAGGTACAGGGTTGGTCAAAAGTTCCCAGGCCACATGGTCCGCTTTTCATCGGTATATCCTGGCACTTAAGATTCCGATAACGCTATCAAGGTTCTCAGATGGTAGAACGATCCTTTTTCTATTCTCTAGAGATATTCTGAGCTTCGAGGGTATCTCAACTGCCCGACCATGGTGGTCAAAAGCAAACCCTGTGGCCTTGGAACTTTTGACTTACCCTGTACATCTTGTGAAAAACAGCGCTTGCAGACAAAGGATCAGAATGAGAGGGACACACAGCTGCGCTGACTAACAACTTTATTTCGGAAGGCAGCCGATCCGCACCCTTTACGCAGAACCGGAGGGAGTGATGCGCGCGCGCAAAGATCAGCAAAGTGGAAGCACGGAAAGAGCCAACAGGTAGGCCAACTATTCTTATCGTCACTGGGAACCAATAATGCAGCCCAAACAAGCGAGAAAAAAAAGAAAGAAAGGGGGGGGGGGGGGGGGGGGTGGAATGAAATGATCCATTTTGCGGATCTTTGCGCGTGCACATCACTCCCTCCGGTTCTGTATAAAAGGTGCGGGTCAGCTGCCTTTCGAAATAAAGTTGTTAGTCAGCGCAGTTGTGTGTCCTTCTCGTTCTGGTCCTTTGTCTGCAAGCGCTGTTTTTCTCAAGATGGACCATGACCGCACGTACAGGCCGCTCCAACTTGAAAGGGAACAGCCAGCTTACACGCAAAGACAAATCCTATTCTTTCTTTTGCACTGAAGATGAAAATCTCTCCCATGCATTATGCATCTAGGAAAAAACTTTTTATGTGTGTGGTGTGGGGTTTACTGGCACATAAGCATCTTAGGCTATCATGTGCCAAGCTCAAGGTATGAAAGAATTGGTTTCTGCAGAGTTTGAAAACAAAGTGGAGAACTTTTTAGAACAAAGGAAACAGTGCGCTTTTCCCATCGCTGAATGAACGTAGATGATATGTTCCCTTTCACAGTGAAAACACCTGTACAGTTGAAGACGGCACAACATAATGCATGCCTGAGTCGTCCAACCGTACTCATGCATTTAACGAAGAAGTAGTGAAGGTTTCCTCTGGTTTTTTTTTTTTTTTTTACCTCTTCCACGCTGCTCTCCTTCTGCCTTTTTCTCCCAAATTCCCCTTCCTACGCAGAGTAGCATGCCAGCGATTTTTAAACGCCGGCTAAATTCTCTGCATTTCATTAAAGAGTCTCTCTCTCTCTCTCTGTTTACGCATAAGGGCACCAATGAACTCTGCCGCCACATAGATTAGGTGCCACTTTATTTTCCCCAGGCAAAGTGTGAGAAGAGTTTGATTAACAAAGCATGCCCCGTATCCTTAATGGCTATGATCGTACAAGTGAGGAGTTGAAGTTTCATGGGAGGATTTAAAGGGGGAGGAGAAGGGGACCAGTCCTCATCTCCCAAATGCAAGCACTCAAATGCAACTTTTTCAGCCTCGTGCTTTTTACCAACAAGACTAGTCTTATAGAAGTTTTCATTATATTTCTATGGTGCATTTTCAATTAATCGTATACTGTTGAATTCAGAAAGAACGAAACTATGGAGCTATGCTATTTCTTTATGGCTGAGTTGAGCATATCAAATTCTGTGAACTATGGCACCTAATTACATTTCGTAATTAAGGTGCTTGGACAAAAGTGAACATTTTTATGAGATGATCGACCTCCACAGCAATATAAATAGCATGGCTCCAGATGGCAGTCTTTGGCTACAGCTCCTTTTCCATATCAGCCGAAAAATAACGTGGGAGAGTGTCTTGATGACCCGTAAAGAAATGACCTAATTAGGCATCAGGTATTTCCCACTAATATGAAAACTAATAGGTATACTATATACTAAAACTACAATTATATTCTTAAAAACAACAAAAAGACATACATATACACACCTAATTTCATTATGATATCTTCGATAACAAAAATTTTTAATGAGGGAAAGTGTCTTAATGACCAGTTAAAAAATTAGCTAATTAGGCTTCAGGTATTTCCTCCTAATATGAAAACTAATAGGTATACTATATACTAAAGCTACAATTATATTCTTGAAAACAAGAAGAAATACATACACTCCTAATTTCATTATGATATCGTCAATAACAAAAATTTTCATTTTAAGCTCAGCGTCTTCCCTAGAGTTTATTCACTTCGTGACAACTGTGTCATTTCACATAAACTGCCTAACAAAGGGGGTTCTTAAGTTAAGGACAACGCAGTGAGCTATGGAAAGAAAAATGATAGGCGTACCATTAAGAGATCGGAAACAGGTGGAGTGGGCGAGAGAACAAACGAGGGTTAATGACATCCTAGTCGAAATCAAGAGGAAGAAGTGGGCTTGGGCAGGGCATGTACTGTGAAGGCAAGATAACCGCTGGTCCTTAAGGGTAACGGAGTGGATTCCAAGAGAAGGGGAGCATAGCAGAGGGCAGCAGAAAGTTGGGTGGGCGGATGAGATTAAGAAGTTTGCGGGGATAGGGTGCCCGCAACTGGCAAAGAACAGGGTTAATGGAGAGACATGGGAGAGGCCTTTGACCAGCAGTGGGCGTAGTCAACCTGATGATGATGATGATGGCTGTTCAAATCAGCCAAGTACGAAATAACGAGAGTCCACTCTGCGCTGTCCATGCGATGTCATCTGGAAATCTGCTGTAACCAGTGTAACCAATGGAGAGCTTCTCCCGCCATGTGCCTTGGCTGCACATTGATCTGTGCCCCCCCCCCCCACTAGGCACTTCAACTAGTGACTCACCGAGGCTCTTGGAGGGGGTCCCCGTTGTGGAGGAGGCTGACGGGATGTAGCGGGACAGCCTCACTGTGGGCATGGGCAGGAAGCCCACCTGCAGCGGCTTCACCTCCAGGGTCACCGTGTGCTCACGCTGCTCGGGGCTCAGCTGCAGCACCCCTGCGCAGCACATGGGCCGAAGGTCAACATTGGGCATGTCCTCCACACAAGGCATATACGTTAGGCATGTCCTCCACGCAAGGCATATACGTTAGGCATGTCCTCCCCGCAAGGCATATACGTTAGGCACGTCCTCCACGCAAGGCATATACGTTAG
Organism: Amblyomma mixtum; assembly: GCF_055824585.1. Taxonomy (NCBI): domain Eukaryota; kingdom Metazoa; phylum Arthropoda; class Arachnida; order Ixodida; family Ixodidae; genus Amblyomma; species Amblyomma mixtum. Next base: position 100,769,034 of record NC_143013.1, read on the forward strand.
GCATGTCCTCCCCGCAAGGCATATACGTTAGACATGTCCTCCACGCAAGGCATATTCAATTCAATTTCAATTTCATTTATTTTCCAGAAAATTCTGGCGGCTGCCCGGACTAAAAGCTGTAGGTATACAGCTTGACGAGGCCCAGGCAGCCGTTACAAGGCACAGGAGCAGACTTTGTTGAGAACATTGACATACACACAAAAAAAAAACGAACGCATAGTCAGGTTACACTTTTCACAAAACAGGACATCCAGAAAGCACAAAATCATCAATAAATTGCAATAGGGAAATACAGAAAACATATTTACATAAGATACAAGGGAGCAGCTGTACTTTGGCGCGAATTATATGTCAGGAATTATTTTTGAAGAAGTAATTCACGCAATGCTTTCTTAGTAGGGTTATTTATGTCTTTATATCTATTTAAAATTACTGGAAGATTGTGCTGTAATGCTTGGAACTTATAGTCAGTGCGAAAATGGGGAACAAACCAAGTGTCTGTGTTGCGAGTATTAACTGTGTGATCGTTCTGTTTCAATAGCGCAGTGCCTTCAATCATAGACCTAAAGGATGACGACAGATGAAATGAAAGCAATATTCGGAATTCATACATACTTTCAATTTTTAACACATTGAATGTTTCAAAAGCTTGCCGTGTGTGGCTTAGGTAATCAAGATTAGCAATGTGACGTATAGCTTTCTTTTGCAGAAGGTAAATTTTTTCTAGGTTGGCCTTAGTTGTTGTCAACCAGACTAATGAGCAACGTTAGGCAACGTTAGGCATGTCCTTCACGCAAGGCATATACGTTAGGCATGTCCTTCACGCAAGGCATATACGTTAGGCGCGCCATCCATGCAAGGCATATACGTTAGGCACGTCCTCCATGCAAGGCATATACATTAGGCATGTCCTCCACGCAAGGCATATACAGTAATGCACCCGTAACGCCCTGTAGTTTGTCACCGTTTTGAATCCTCACCTTTTCTGTTCCCAGATTCATACACTCGTTCACCTACCCCCCAACAAAAGGCCCTTACAGTCATTACATGTGGTGCAGAACTGGGGGTAAGTAAATGCAGGACATGAACAAAACCATGAAGGTAAAAAAAAAAGAAAGTTCAAACAATACAGGTTAAGCTACTTACAGCATTTCATATCATACAGATTATGAGCTCGGCGCGATTCACACTGTATAACTGAGTGAATGAAACGCAAGAAAGAAAGCTAGCAAGTGTACCATACTTTTGAAAAGGACTTCATTTTGCAAACAGATTCATCGGGGCTTAAGATGGATTCAGTTTCAAGTGAAAGATTGTTCCTCCGACGATGAACAGTGAAAAAGTAATGCAAATTACTGAGTAGCTTTGTGTAATTAGACAAGTCAACTTACCGAAAGTGGGTGGAGTTATGGGCCCTGACCCATAACTCCACCCCTCAAATCCAACCCTCAACCAGGCTCGCAGAAATGGGGAGCAAGCAATGTCTATTCGAGTGCTTATAAACAACAGATGTGCATGAATCCATTAACAACAGGATAAACAATACAGCTCTGTGTGCACAGGAATTCAGCGTATGTATGGTTTGTTTTTTATGGTTTATGGGAGTTTAACGTCCCAAAGCGACTCAGGCTATGAGGGACGCCGCAGTGAAGGGCTCCGGAAATTTCGACCACCTGGGGTTCTTTAACGTGCACTGACATCGCACAGCACATGGGCCTCTAGAATCAGAGTACGCATGTTAATATGGGCTATTATGTCTCATAATCGACACAACTTAAAAGAGTATAGACACCTAATTTAGGTAGAAAGTTTTCTTCTCTATAATGATAAAAAAAACAATACTATGCATGAACCATCACGTGATATCCTCCCAAGACTGCTAAATAATTTATAATCGAATTTATTTCTCGTAAGAAAAAGAAAAAAAGACTGCAATTGGCAACAACAGCCCCAAACCACACAGGGCAATGTCTTACTCTGTTAACGAATCACAGCAGCAAACAAAATAACATTTTAGCACCTAACTCTATTAAACAAGTTAGATGCATTCAAATTCTCTCACTTATGCAGTATTAAGTCAAACTTGAAGGGACCATGAAAATGTTTTTGTCACATCAGAAGTTCGTCTTAACATTAGTGCCGCCCAAAAAAGGTATGTGTGCATGTTAAGTGTGTCCACATATATGTTACATGCCAATAGTGAATAAAGTAGTCTTTCAGAGAAAGGCTACTTGCAAATACAGCATTTATTGCACTATGCATGAAATGTGTTGAAGACTGAGAGCATAACAAGGTCACATTATCCTACTTGAAAACGGCATTGGTCTAGTTTTCTTTTTTCATCACCTCTTTTCTTCTTACTGTGTCCCACAGCGGCTGCTGTTTGTGTGTATACACTCTTTTTTTTTTTTTCACCCTGCACTGAGCGCTTCAAAGGTGCTTGTAGGGGTGCACTTTCTTGCATAGAAACATTTTATATTTCTTTTTCTTTCCTTGACAGAGTCACACGGAAGCCCCATGAGTGCCGCTGCACAAGTCGCCGTGGTCCGTGGCCTCTGTGAAAGTTTGTCTTAACCAAAACATACAGCAGACAGTTCATCTTGAATTGAAGAAGCGTAGTTTGTTGGGCCAGCTGGTGCATGGTAAGCGGAAAACCAGTGGAAAGGGCGCATTCGCAAGCAGGAGAAGTACACAGGACAACACTGGAAACTTAGGAATGCGTCCTTTCCGCTGGTTTTCCGCTTAGTTCAACTTGAGTACATTTTTTTTTTTTTACATTGAGTCCTAAGGAAAACCAACCTACTGGTCTTGCACAGTTCATCTTGTCCAAAAAATCATCTTAACTGAATTCGCCCTAATAGGAATCTGCTGCAATCTCGTCCGTGACTGGTTTTTTGTTTAGATGACAAGAAAATCTTCAACAACAGTCTACTTCCTTATTACAGAGGAACAATGGATGTTGCCCGTGGATGTAGGAAAAGCTTCGCTGCTGACCCAAGTTGCAGCTGACTGCAGCAAGGCCTACAAGGCTATAGATGAGGTCGGAGGTGGGCCCTTAAACTTTATCACAGACATGGCCTCACAGCACGGGTAAGAAGAATAGTGAGCTCGGTGAGGACCGAGCCAAGCGCACCCACCTGCGGTGCGTCCCAGTACGGCCCAGGTGGCGGAGTCCGGCACCAGCTCGTACATGAGTGCGGATGGGGCCATCACCTGCAGCTGGCTGATGTGCACGTGCAGGCTGCAGGCACAGTCCGCCCGGCAGAACTCGGCCCCAGACTGCGGTTCCACCCGCACACGCACTGTGTACAGCGTCTGCAGGGAGCAGGAACAACAGTCATCCTCCCATCGGCCCACACCCTTCATTCACGGCTGTGCGAGCCTTCACGTTGCATGAAAATGGCATCAATGAGTGGAACAATCTGGTGGTGTTAGTGGTGCTGAGGTGTACCGGCGGTATCCGCCTTACTTACGTTAATCACGTCAGCATTCGCTCAGCCTGCATCAAACAGTCGAAAAGAAGTGCACCTCCACCCAGAAATGCCAACATCCTCTAAAAACTTCAACAGTAGCTTACCCAGCAACGCTGTTTACAAGTGAAAGGCATTAATTTTGTATGAAGACTGTGATTAGATGCGCACTTAATTTTTATTGCTCTTATCAGGAGTGAAGGCAGTACTGGAGCCAATGTAAATGTTTGTGGAAAATTAAAGAAAAGAAACGCTCTTGGAGCAACACAACAGCGGGACGGGTCAGTTAGTTGGTGGTGCGTGGTCAAGCCCCAGCGCGAAAAACATAGACGAAAGAAGGAGGTATACACAGGACGGGCACTGACTTAACTGGTTTAGTTAAAGAAAGCAGTTGTGAGTCAGCGCTCGTCCTGACTACTATCTCCTTTCATCTACGTCTTAGATGGTGTTTGACCACTCTAGCAGCAGTTTTGTTACATGCTGTAGACTCGGAAAAGCAATAAACAAAGCAAGAACACGGAACAATGCTGCAAGAGAGTACATTGCATGTGTCCAATAAAGGTGGGAAAACAAAAAAAAAAAGGACTGCATGTAATGGGCACCTGGTAGTCGTCAATGCGGAAGGTGTGGCCGTAGCTGCTCTCGACGCGGTCCTCACCCCGGCCGTGCACGTAGAGCACCGAGAAGGACAGGCGCAGCGGCTGGCCCAGGGCGTTGAGCAACTCCCACAGGAAGCAGGCCGTCTGCTCGGGGCTCACCCTCTGCATGATGGGCACAACACACAGACAATCACGCACTCTTCTTTGTGTCTCGCCAGTCAAGTGAGCAGCAGGGAGTGGACACTACCGGGGGGGGGGGGGGGGGGGCACATTTAAGGAGATGGGTGGGGTCATGAAACCACACCACTGGCAGTTCAGTTTGCAGCGAGGGCGCTCTTTTGTCACCTTTTATCTCCATTTGCCTCTGACTGCTGGCTTTGAATATGTATCAGTGCACATTTTTGGCTTTCAGCCGAGCACACGCCGTTGTGCCATGACGGTGGGGCGGGGGGGGGGGGTTGCGTCAATGTATATTTGGAGTCAACTTCTTTTCTGGCCAGTGAGGGGTGCATTCATTAAGACTCCGCATATACACAGTTTTGTCAAATGTTTTTTTTTTGTTCTGACGATGCTGCAATTTATCCCCAGAACACCTCCTGTTTGAAGAGGGTGCGTTTTTCGAGCAAGCAACTGCCCCAGGGAAAAAAGAGAAGCATTGAAAGCTGGCGCGTCGCCTGTACTGGCACCTTATCAAACACTGCCACACTGCCTTATCAAAACCAGCGCGAATCTGTACTGGCGCAAACCTTTTCAAATGCCACGCCATTGATATGGCATATTAACGAGTATAAGTAGATGTTTGTTTACAAAAAAGACCATCCGAAATCAGGGAAGAAAAGGGGGGGGGGGGGGGGGGATATACACAGAGCCAGCCTATTTTCAGGGTCTAAAGAAGTAGCTCAGCCAAGCCACGGGTAGCACACGCCCTGCACTGGTGTCCATTGTTGGCAGGATGCATGGAGCGCCATGCATAAAAAATAAAACTCGGAGGTAATTCAGTTCTGTTAACGAAAATTCCTGCACACTGTTTACCCTGACCACTCATGCTGGCAGCTTGGTTTCCAAGAAGAGAGGTACGCAGCACTACTGCAAACTTCCGTAACCTCCGGAACACGTGTCGCACCCAAATCCAAAAGTAAAGCTCCACAGACAGTTTGGTTTATTGCTTACAAGGCTAGCCAGCCGGGCCACAAGAAAGTGTGCAAGGCATGGAAGACGCACCGTTATGTTGCCTTTCATTTCCATTTACCTTCCACTGATGCCTTGCAACTGCACCATTGCACATCTGCTGCACTGACCTGTGAATGCCATCCCGCGGAAAACTGAGTAACAAAGAGCATACTTCTGGCATACATCCTCCTTTGACTAGCCAGGCGGGACAGGGGTGGGGAGAAGGCATCGACATAGTATTTTGGAGCAAACATTCTTTTTTTTGCTAGTGAGGACTGCGAGTTGCCGGACTGACATATATGTCATATATACACGGCCGAAACATCATTAAATTGTTCTAAGCTACAAACGCCTCCGTATATTTTTTGCGTATATTTCTAACCGAGCCCAACCAAGTTTTCTCAAAATAAATATATTGCAAGAAAGAAAGTTGGGGTTTGATGTCCCAGCCGCTAGCGCCGACGAAGGAGAGAAAGAAGAAGGAAGACGAAGCTGACAAAGCTCGGGTGCGCGCTTGCGAACGCTGGCCTGCTGAGCAACACCGCTGGAACAAGGACTGTGGCCGTCCATACTGACTGTGTGAGTCACCTCATTACAATATATATATACACATATATATGACAGAGCCGAGGCGGCCTTGTCGCACTGACCAGGAGCTGTGAGCTGGAGTGGAGCGGCTTGAGGTACACAGGCTCGTTGTCCAGTGCCAACAGGGTGGCGTTCCCCACCGTGAAGGGCTGCGACGTCAGGCCCTGCAGGGTCACCTGCACGTACTTCCTGCAACGCACACACACACACACCAGCCACCGTGAGATGCCGCACACAGTCGTGCCACCCGAGAACATGTGAACGGTACCTACAAAATGTGGCAAGGTTTGGGCTACAGTAGAATCCTAATGATACGAACACGGCTGATATAGATTCCAGGATGATAAGAATTCCTAAAATTCCCCTGCCAGAATTTTGTAAACATTGTACACATTGCAGATTTTGCACACATTGTAAACACTGTACAATGCGCAGAAATCCGAATGCTCTCAACACTCTTCCGCGCCAATACGGATGACATGAATGCGAAAGCCGCAACCACACCCTCAAGCACTAAACGCTACCCGTATGTCACCAGTGCCACAATCGCTAGTTGAGCTGTACACACAAGAAGCGCTGAGTGGCAGTGGATGGCCCACACACCACCGACAGTGCGACTGCCAGTCGCGCTGTATGCACCGCAACTAGCAAGTGCTGGCCATGTGGCCGTAAATAAATCCTGTCAGTTGTACACATGTATGTGCGAAAGCATTTCCAATGCTCGTGCCAAAAGATTGTTTGTTTTTGATAATACAAATTTCAGATGATCCAAATTTTTTCGCGACCCTGCGAGATATATGTCGTTGAGATTCTACTGTAGTTGGTTTGGCACGAGAGGGAGAAAAAGAAACGTTTTGTGACTGTCTTTTTGAGTGCTTTTTGTTCTCACTGCAAGTAAAAATTCCCTGACATGCCTCTCATCAGCAATGAGTTTTCAAAGTGGTAGCTGTTCAAAGGACAGTTCTGTTTCCGCCGTAGCCTAAGAAATCACCTGACTGTGTGATCAGTACAGTAACAGGAAAATGTGTGGCAAAGGTGTGCTCGCAGGCTGCACGGCAATCTACTAATGGGCCAGAATAGAAACTGGGGGTATTATATCACATACTGCCGCGGCACTACACCAGGGGGATTGCATGAGCTGTGGGGGAGGCTCAAAGGTGGTCAATTCAGCCTTGACCTGCACTAGTGTGGATGACAACAGTGGCTAAACCCGTGAACAACCCTCTACAGCTAATGCTTTAAAACATAGACAGTAGAACCCCGCTGTAACGTTTCTCATGGGATCACGAAAAAAAAATACCTGAAGGGAAATGTAGTAGCTGGAAACTGCATGTGAAAAAAAAAAGTGGGGTTTTAACATAGTCAAACCAAGCAGACACACGAAAGCATGAGTTTTGCTTGGATGGCTCATTGCTGGGTCGTCGAAACGTCTGGCGACGATGTTAGACTCAGGTTAAGCATTGATCGAAGTTGAGCTGATCTCATCTGTTCGTGCCGCAGATGGAAGTTGATGACGATGACAATGTGCAATACACAGCACGAGAGTATGTTTCAATTCAAAATGCGAGACATGATCAGCTGCGGCGATAACATAGTGATCTTGTGCACTGGCCAGCGAAACTGAACTGTTCCTCTTTAACTATTTATTCAAGGTGAAAATCACGGGTTCAATGAATCGGCTTTTGCAGCTCTGGTCGTGAAGTAGAGGTTTCGCTATAAAAATATGTCGTTGCCTGCCATTTTTTTTTTGTTTCTGTTTTACTTCAAGTAACGGGAACATGCTTCTCTGGAATTAGCAAGGCTTTGTGGCTCTCGCGATCGTTTGCATGCACATAGTGGCCTAAATGCCCTACGATGGCCCTCAGTCTGCCTGAGCAGCTAAGCTGTTGGTGAGAGGGAGACAGCAGCGAAGAAGGCAGGCACACGGAGCAGGTGAAGTCTGGACATGCGCAGACACTTCTGCGGAGTTTTCGAGGCAGCCACACAATCCTCGTCTATGGGAGCATAGAAAATTGCATTTTTAAGCTGTAGGCAACAGGGAAAAGGCAGACGACAGAAACAAACCTGGACGCCAACCTGCGCAACTGCATTTCAAACAGCGCTGCCCGCGCAGCGTTTGCCTCCGCATAGTTTCGTTTTCGCGCCTCTGGTCATTTGCGCTCGTGCCTCAACGGTGATGAAACTGCACACCAACAGCCAAAACAAGATTCCCATCGTCCGTAAGTGAGCTCGGTGTTGATGCAGGTGCAAACACTCCACAAGCTGCCGAACAAGGAGTCTAGAGTTGCTCGTTGGCTCCATCGCAATTCCGTGAGCGCGCCACATGTTGGCTGTGAGAATTCCTGCACAGGGCGATCCACTATCGCGAAGTGACATTCACAATGCAGCATGCGGGAAGGAAACCTGCCGGAGTTGTGAAGCCACAAAATGAGTGTTCTAATTGCTAATATTTAGTAATATTTAGAAATGAAAGAATGAAACTAATTTACCAGAAGCCACAAAATATGTTCTAATGGCAGTAACCACATGCACAAAATGATGGTGACAGCCCGGGACCAACCTCTGAGCATAATTCTTCCTTTCATGTTTTGGGGGGGGCTACTGCACAGGAAGTAAATGTGAAGCCCGTGTGGCCCGGTTTGAGGAGACAAAGCTTCTAGGAAAGAGTAAAGACAGAACAGCACGGATCAGCCTAGAAGCCTTCCACATAAAGAAACTTGGCAACAAGTGCATCAGCGAACTGTCTTTATCTCTGTTCCAGGTTGAGAGTGACTTTTTTAGTGCAGCTACCTGTTGATTCGGTGGGAAGATAAACAGAAGTGTGACACCCTTGTCTACCTGTGCATGCGTTAACAATTCGATTGGTCTGTCACAACCCTTCTTTTTTGTCATCTTTCCCATCCCGATCCTTCGGCCTACAAAAGGTGTGGCTTTCGACCAATAAATTCAGTTGACAGCGCTTGTGTGTGTGCGTTGTCTCTCTGTCTCTCTTCTCCGTGTCTTTGCGCTATAAACCCTTCTATATCAAGATGAACTACCAACTCGCCCAAAAGGAAGTTTAAATGCACAGTCAGTGCCCTTTAAATGTGCTAAATGGTGTTTCACAGTGTGGGGGGAAATTCTCGATTACCGAATAAACAGAGTAGTAGTGCCCCAAAGGCGCCCTCACCGTTGGTCGCACGTCTGTAGCCGGTGGGTGCACGAAAACGGTGCCAGAAAGTGGAGCGCCACTGTCTGCGATGAGCCCAACACGGCAGCGCCCTCGGGGTCCTCCACCGCCAGCCCAATCTGGTGGGTGGCAGCGGAAGATGACTGCCCCAGTGGTGCCTGCAGCACCAGCGAGAAGGTGCGTCCTTCTGACGACGACGGCGCCAGCCCGGGTGGCCCCACTGGCAAGCGGCACTCGTCGCAGAAGGGCGGCGACTGTGGGCATTCGGGGCCTGGCTCTTCGTTGTTGGTGTCCGCCTGCTTGCCGCTGGGCTGCAAGCAGCAGGACAAGAATGTCTAGCTTAGGTCTCTACCGCTGCAACACGCTTCAATCACTTGAGAGAAGAAAGTGGTAAGGTTTTAACGTAGTTAAACTGAGAGTCTAGCCTGGTTGTTAAGGGGGGAGCCTGGTCTTGAAAAGAAAATTTTATTAATCTAGTCATAGTTATGAAACTTTCAAGCCACATGTATTTTTGTGCGCTGATTCTAGATATGTCATTTAATTTCACATAAAACAATTCCTTGAGCACTTATGCAATTTCTATGCAAGTATTTTGCGAAGTGTTTTGAAGAAAATTAGCTGCGGGAAACTCGCTGAAATGTACACCATTGGGTTCTCTTGACACCAAGGAATGCAATAAGGGTAAAATTATCATCCTGGCTATCGTAGAATTTTAGTTATAGGGTACTGAAGCTGCCACTTCACAAACAGGAATACACACTTTTCTTCTCATTTCTGAAGCGACAACTTCAAAACTCTGCAACTTATGTCTATGATAAGCAGGAAGACAATTTTACCCTTATTGGATTCCTTGGTGTCAAGAGAATCCAATGGCACACATTTCAGCAAGTTTCCCGCACGAAATTTTTTTCAGAGCTCTTCAGAAAATACATGCATAGAAATTTCATAACTGCTCAAGAAATTGTTCTACATGAAATTAGATCACATATTTAGAATCGGTACACAAAAATATATATTCCCTGAAGATTTCTTAACTGTGACTTCATTATTAAAAATTTTCCTTTCAAGACCAGGCTCCCCCCTTAAGCCACGTATTTAGCCTGGTTGGCTCAAGGTTTTGCTTTGTGGGGTCGTTGGCACGTCTGTCGACAATATTCAAGCGAATAGACGAGGACAATGAGCGATGGAACGAGTGGGAGGAGACGGAGATGACAACAAAGTTCTGACTGTGTTCTCGGTTCCGCTCGCAGCTATTCTTTTCTATCTATAAATATCTGTAAATATATTCTCTCCCATGACATATTTGGTGGAGGTGCAGATTTCCCCTACGCCTACCGACGACGCAGCTCCGCAGCGGCCGCCAGTTGCCTTCGCTAACCATGACCCAAGGCGCCCCCAGCAAACATCAGCACCAGCCATCTTTCTCCGCCTCGTGACCCTGGGGCATTTTCTGGCAATGACAACGTATTCTTTCCTGCAACAATATCAATTCGATAGTGGTATTAGTTGATGAAGACGACAACGTGCAACGCACAGCGCGAGGGTGTGTATATTAGTTCGATAGTAGTATTAGCTGATGAAGACGGCGATGTGGAAGGCACAGCACAAGAGTGCATTACAGTTTTAACATGAGGTGTAATCGGCTCCGGCGACAGCATAGTGCTCTCATGCAGTGGGGAGTGAAGCTGATCTGTTCGCACCGCCATGGGTTTTAATCCCAGTCGCAGCAGTTATCATTTTAGTAATTTATTTATGGTTTGGCCAAGGTCACACTCAAGGTCAAGCTTCACACAGACTCAGTGAATCAGAGAACCAATATGACCTCGTGAAGTAGTGCTTCTGCACTAGAATAAAATATAACAGTCTGGTTTGCTCCCACTGAATCTATCTGCTGCAAAGTGTATCAAAGCGATGCTGAGGATAGAGATTACCACTAACTATTAACACTACTACTTTCACTGCACATGAAGCTTTTATAAGCCATAAAAGACCCAAAAAAAGATGAAATACTGGACAGTGCCACCACTGCAAATTGCACAGCGTAACATTACAGCTTCTCTCAAGCTTCTATGCATGCCATTGTTTAGGTAGGTCAAACGTTTAGGGGAATCCCGCAAGGTGGAATAGATTTGGAGATTTGGAGGTGGAGTGGTAGAGCGACGGTTCCGGTGTAGCGGTGGTCCCGGGTTCGAACCCTGGACCAGGACGAATTTTTCTTTAACGGCGAAGTTTCTGAGAAAGCTGTATAGATTTCCTTTGTAGCCATGAGGCTGCGCTTGGGTGGATGCCAATGAGTAATTATACTCCCTTATTACGTTGTTTAGGTACTTGTTAAACAAAACTTCACTACTGGTTTAAAATGCTGTTGCTGCAGAGTAAAAAAGGTGAACTGACACAAAGAATGAGTCACAAGAACCGGTGCGTCCAACTGATGGAAAGCCATCGACACAACCCTGCAGCTGAAAATTTGCAGCGACCTCACTCAACACCACACATTCCTAGAAGAATGTGGCGCGAGACTGAAAAGACGCGGAGCAGTGGCTGAAACAGTAAACGATATGTGGAACAGCTCGACATGCTGACAATCACACTCCAAAATGCCGACAATGAGAGCTATAGTTTCTGGAATAGTGCCGAAACCTGCGATGCAAGGAAAAAAGTAAAAATTCAGTCCATCACGCCCTTCAAAGTGAAAACGTAGTATGTCAAATTTTTCATCATCATCATCCCCAGCCTGACTACACCCACTGCAGGGCAAAGGCCTCTCCCATGTCTCTCCAGTTAACCCCGTCCTTTGCCAGCTGCAGCCACCGTATCCCCGCAAATTTCTTAATCTCATCCACCCACCTAACTTTCTGCCGTCCCTTGCTACCCTTGCCCTCTCTTGGAATCCACTCCGTTACCCTTAAGGACCAGCGCTTATCTTGCCTTCGCATTACATGTACTTCCCAAGCCCATTTCTTCCTCTTGACTTCAACTAGGATGTCATTAACCCGCGGTTGTTCCCTCACTAACTCCGCCCGCTTCCGATCTCTCAAAGTTACACTTATCAATTTTTTTCCATACCTCGCTGCGTTGTCCTTAACATAAGCTGAACCGTTTTCATTAGCCTCCACGTTTCTGCCCCATAGGTGAGTACCGGTCGGAAACAGCTGTTGTATACTTTTCTCTTGAGGGATATTGGTAAACTGCCATTCATGATCAGAGAGAACCTGCCATATGCGCTCCACCCCATTCTTATTCTTCTACAGTGGAACCTCGATTATACGTCCCCCGGTCATGCGACGACCCGCATTTTACGACGAATTTGTGCGGTCCCGGCAAAACCCCCATAGAGACAATGCATTAAAAACCTCGGTTATACGACGCAAATTTTAGAAGGACCCCGCTTCGTACGACGGCTGGCTCGTACCGTCCGTCAAAAAAGGTCGTCAGCAAACGCAGGCCGGGATGTGCCGTATTTTCGCGATTCTAAGCACCCCCCCCCCCCCCCCCCCATATTTTCGGAAAAAAATTTCTGGAAAAAAAAAAAACTGCATGCGAATCTAAGCACCCCCGTTTTTGCGCGGAAGAGAGCGTTGCCGAGGCCGCCAAGTGCACTTGCTCTCTTTTTCGTCGAGCCTGTGCAGTCGGAGTCCCAAGGAGGCGCGGCCTGCGTGTTGTTGTTGCGACTGAGAGAAGGATGAAAAGGAAAGCGCACGGGCCCGCCTACTGGCGTGAGCCAAGCCACCACCGCTGCCGAGGAGAGTTAAAAGATCAAAGGAAAGATAAAGAGAAAAGATAAGACGGGCGTCGGTCGTCGCAGCAACAGATGCGTCCGCAGGAGCCGACGCTGATGAAAAAACAGATAAGCGGGTGAGGCCGCGCTCGCCCAAGCGAGGACAGCGGCGTCCACGGCGCTTTTTGTAATGGAAGTAATGGATGCTTGTGCCCCACGATAAAACTTCCTACGAAGAGGAAGTGGACGACGATGCAGAGGTTTGCGCTCTCCTAGTTACGCGGACGTGTTGCAGAGCGTCGACAACATCCCGCGCTTTGCTTGCGCGCGCGACGATGTTGGCGACCTACTGCCGGACGTGGCAGCCCTGGAAAGAAAGTTGATGCGCCAAGGTTGGGCAAAGGTGCAAAAAAAAAAAAATTACCGATTTTTTTTTAAACGGTAATAAAGATTTTTTTGCAAATCTGTTTCAAACAAATGCTGGGTTTTGTCTTTTTTAATCTGATTGGCGTACTTGCCGCGGGCTTGAAGCCGGTCAACAGTTTTCGGCGCAAGGCCGAGCGCCACTGGCCGCATTCTTTGATTTTCAATTATACGACACCCGGATTATACGACGGTTTCGCGCGGTCCCCTGAACGTCGTATAATCGAGGTTCCACTGTAGTTACTTTCCTCTCATGATCTCGTTAAATTTTTCACTGCACTCCAATTCTACCCACAGACAGATGTTGATGTAGAGGGCAATGCAAGCTGCCGCTGCAAGCCCAATTTCATTTGTCTAGCACAGGTGGGAAAAATAATAGTTAGCAAAAGACACCGAGTCCAGTCTGCATTATTCCATGCTTGCAACTCAAAGCAATGCCACTGCTGCCTTCATATTTTAAATTGTTCATCAGAAAGTGACACTTGTAAACGTAAAGAAACACATCTAATTCAAAACACTGGGTGCCTCGTGCAAAAGCCTTCACAAATGCTGTACACGTTGCAGATTAGCACTTTTTACTGCTTCTCCCTAAGAGAAAAGTATACAACAGGTGTATCTTACTGGTACTCACCTATAGGTCAGAAATGTGGAGGCTAACAAAGACGGTTCAGCTTAAGTTAAGGACAACACAGCGAGCTATGGAAAGAAAAATGATAGGTGTATTGTTAAGAGATCGGAAGCGGGCGGAGTGGGTGAGAGAACAAACGCACGTTAATGATATCCTAGTTGAAAGCAAGAGGAAGAAGTGGGCTTGGGCAGGGCATGTAATGCGAAGGCAAGATAACCGCTGGTCCTTAAGGGTAAGGGTAACGGAGTGGATTCCAAGAGAAGGCAAACGTAGCAGGGGGCGGCAGAAAATTAGGTGGGCGGATGAGATTAAGAAATTTGTGGGGATATGGTGGCCGCGGCTGGCTAAGGACAGGGTTAATTGGAGACACATGGGAGAAGCCTTTGCCCTGCAGTGGGCGTAGTCAGGCTGATGATGATGATGACTGCTTCTGGTTGTTACGAAACTACGGGTCCATTAACAAGGACGTCATGTGGTGGTGACAACGCCATGAACAGACGAGCAGGTTAAGGTGGCATTGAAACAAACTCTTCAGTGGGCTGACTTGCGCCCAAAAAGAATTTGACAACTAAGTGGCGCCAACAACAAAGACTGCTCGACAATTGTCAAAGAGCATAATCGCTGCAGCTCTCAGCTGCGCTAAATTTAAAGGCAGCGAAGAACTTTCTGCGATAAAGTGTAGAAAGCACCAATAATGATCTTGGCCGTCATACAGACTGCTCCGCATGATTTCAATCTTTCCAGATCAATCTTTTCGCTCCTGGCGTGACGAATAGATAAGGTGTGTGTCAGCAGAGTGGCCTTGAACAAGGAACGTAATTAAGAAACATTACAAAGGTCTGCGGCAACACCATACCTCAGCTCCATGCACATGCTTGCAGAATGGGAAGCACACATTTTATCATACAACACTACCTAATTGCTTGCTCCTCTGCTGAAAAAAAAAAAAAAACTCTCAGAGAAAAGAAAAAAAATCAGGGGCAGGTGCATGTCACACGTGACGTTCAGCTTCTTTCTTTTTTTTTCCCGACACCAGCGACTCATTCGTTTCTTCCTATACTCCGTTTCGTACATAGCGAGCAATGCTGTGGAGGTTGCTGAAGTAGTGCGTCCACGAAACTATATTACTCCACCACGTATCATTCGTTCTTCTCGAAACTCCGGTCATTGTTTGAACGAATACAAAGAGCGGTGTAAAATGATGCAGTAGCATTGAAAATCACGGCCGAAGCTGTGAGGCGCTCAGTGTTTGAGCTCTCTGGCCATAATTTTCACGGAAGGTGAACTACTTTTTGGGCACGGATTTAGTAGCAGCGATTCACCCTACCAACCGCGTATCATACCACCACGTGTACTTTTTGCTTCTCGAAATCTCGACAAGTCGCAGGATGAAAATGTTGCAAGAGGTAAAACGAAGTCCAGGAGGTGTCAGTCATGGCACTTGAGATTTGTCGCTATGAAATATGTTTGTGTTCGCTTTGGTTGTATCGCAAACTACTTTTTGCGTGCGGACTTAGCCTGCATGAACAGGCGCACTAGCTTTGGCAGAGTTGCCTGCTACGTGGAGTAAAAGCACGACTTCCACAGCCACGGCCCTCGAAAGAGGGAGGAACAAGAGAAGGGAACTGCACCCGCACCCTCATGAGCAGCCCCTTGGAGGCCTTGAGGTGCAGCTGGTGCTCGGCGCTCAGGGGGATGCTGCCACTGGTGAGCACCACCTCGAGCCTCTGCCGGACACCCGCCAGCAGCTCCCCTGCACCACAGAGCAACACGCGGGCCTTCCTTGAATCCTTCTGACAGCTCCAGTTACTAAGCTGATGACTGCTGCTGCAGCCCTGACAAGAGAGGCAATGGTACAGGATAGTAGGTGGGGACACGGCTGGGGGCTAATGTCGCATAAGGGCAGTGCTTGCAACTTTGCTTAAACCCTTTATAAGACACGAGCTATGTGCATGCCTCACATGCACAGAAATGATGAAATTGCAATCAGAATGACTCTAGGAATTGAATGACATCACTTTCAGGCCACTTCAACGAGAGTTTCCTAATACTAGAAAGAGGTGTACACAGTTGCATCAATGACTTCGCAAAATGTTGTTAGTGGCTATTTATTATTAACAGAAATAAAAATGGAAGGACAAGATGTTGCTAGCATCTGCCATCGAAACCTGAAGCCCCTGAGCTGAGGCTAGTGCGAGAAAAAGGACAGGGAGAGGACAGGGAGACAGAAAAAAAGGGGGGAGCAATAGTAAGAAAGGATAGGGGTAGGGCGGCAACATACACCATGTACAAATACAGAATAGGGAAATATAGTAAAAAGAGCTCTAATGTAATGCATATCCTTGCAGGCCTTCACCTGGGTGAAGGCCTTCATAGTAAAGGCCTTCACCCAGGTGAAGGCCTGCCAGGTGTACAAAGTGAAGGCCTTCACCCAGGTGAATGCCTGCCAGGTGTACAAAGTGAAAGCCTTCACCCAGGTGAAGGCCTGCCAGGTGTACACACCTAGCAGGTTGCCCACAACCTGGTGGGACCTGCCACAAAGCAGGCCTCAGAGACGCACGTACATATGTGTGCCGAAGGCCTTCAAGGTAGATGCCTTCATGGTAAAGGCCTTTATGGTAAAGGCCTTTATGTCAAATGCCTTTAGCACGTAAGGACCTTAGGTGCACAACGTAACCGGTGCTACTGAACAACGTTCCGCACTTAGCCATGCAAAACCGTCAGCTAATTTTTCCTTTTTCAAGACTGCCTAAGAAACTAAAGTGCATAAGAAAAGATCGACCACTACAGGAATGCCATCAACAGCAGGAGCAGCTGCACTCACCCTGGGGAAAGTGGAGGGCCACCTTGGGGCTGTCGTAGTAGACTGCGAAGGCAGGCGGACGCCCCATGGGGGGACCCCCTCCTCTGGCAGGGGTGGAACCCAGGGTGAGCTGCGCCAGGCTCAGCTGCTCCCAGCGCAGGTCCACCTGCCGACCCACGTAGTAGCCCACCTGGGATACCTGGGCATGCAACCACAACACGGTGTAGTGTCCAGCACAGCAGCACTCCTCGTGCCACTACAGACAATGGGTTCTAGACATCCACCCAGCAGCAACGCTCCTTAACCCTTTCAGGCACTTTGTACACAATTGTGTAAGCGGCAAACTTACAACTTTTTCTGAGAAAATGGAGCACTCAACAGTGAATTCATTGCTTCAGTCAAATTGAGCACCCTTCTTGTTGCAAATAAGTTGCTTTTTTGTACCATATAGCGAATGCAGTAACATAAGAGTGAGCTAGGTAGCACTTTGTCCACCATTTTTGTGCACACAGATTTTGCAGAGAGTGAAAACATCAATTGTTTTTGCTCAGTTTCGAGCGTAATGTGCACCATCAAAGCACAAAGTGATTCCACGATCCCCAGGGTGTTTACCTGACACACGAGAACATTGCGAAGGTACTATTTCTAACAAATCTGACACTTTGTACAGAATTCTCCACATCGTTGTAAGAACTGACCTGCTGTCTCAAAAACTAACAAATTCCCTTTCTGGAGGCCTGAATTTTCTACTTAGGTGAAAACTGATTTCAGTCAAAACAAAAAATGGCACCTGAAAGCGTTAACTTGGCGATCACATCGAGCTTAAAATGCAGACTGGCACAACAGACTGGATCACTGTTTCAGTGCGCAGACCGTGCATGCTTTGTCCTTGAACTCTCTGCTCTGCGTAATTCAGTCACAGAGCCATGACGTGCACGTTCTGTAGGCGACCAGCAGTGTTACACTACTGCACTGCAGAGTGCCACGAAAGTGCAGACAGAAATTCTCACAACCTCACATCCAAAAGGTCCCCTTGCTTCTCGTGTGCACTCTTCTACCCTCGTGTGGTTCAAACTTCTTGGTCCGCACCATTCAGAGCAATGACTATGAATGCGACAGTGCAAGGGCACAACAGAGGCCAGTGTTACAAGCTTGATATAAGAAGCCGAAATAGCACTTGTGGCCACATAACCTTTGCCACGATGGCTGAACAACTGCAGTGCACATTTGTCTCTAATAAATTTCAATCACAACTGCCCTCTTGTGTTGCATTAAGAGGTCCCAAAATTATATTGTGCGCTGACACTAAGATTCCCAATCGCCTATTCCACCGATCTTTTGCTTGAAGCCTGACCTTGAAACCCTAACCTTGAACCAAAAGCAAAATGAAACGCGATGCATTAACGCATTTATTCTATATCTCACCAAGTAACCTAGATCGGCTGCAATTTTTTTTTTATCAAGCCATCAGATAGCGTTTGCGATACGAAACTGATTTTCGCCAAGCCTATGAGTCTGCAGTCATGCACGGGTACTAATAAGGTGAACACATAAGTACGCAATGATGTCAAACCACAGCTGCGCACAGTGTCACATGAGAATGATGTCCACATTACTGTGCATGCGCAAAAAATGCAGGAGCAATGACCTCTCCCTACCACTGTCTGCACTCGCTCGTTAATTTGCAAGCATCCAATATAATGCTGACCATGCACGGTGTTCACCTTAGAAGAGGATGAACCTGTAGTGCATCACATATCCTGCTCTAAAAGGAAGTGAAAGTCGTATCCCAATGCCCGCCCACCTCTTGACAGAATGTGAACCGGTTTGGCCCAGGAGCCAGGTCAACAGCCTGTAGCCGGAACTCCACGCTGTCACCACCCCCACCACCACTGACGAGGCAGGGCGCAGGCGGCAGCATGTTGGGCAGGTTGGAGCACACCAGTCCGACGGACCCTGCTCCACCTCCACTGTGATGGCCACTGCTGCTCCCTCGGCCACTGGTGGTGCCAGAGGCGGCCGCGGAGGCAGCCGTGCGCGGGACTAGAACGGCCATGCGAGGCATCCAACCACCGGGACGCCCGCTCGAGGCCAGCCAACTCCACCGGCCACGGTGCTTCTGCGAGAAGAGGGCAAGCCAGCACTTAAGTGAAACCACTCGTGCTCATGAAACTTTTTTGAGTCATTCCTGTCAACATGCGCAACAAAAGTAACGCAACACTTTGAAAGGGAATGCAGCTGCTGACACAAAATTCAGCGAAAAATGCTCGCATGTGCTATTTTTCGCATTACGACAGAAAAACTAGGAGCCCTAATCATGGCCATTGTGGCTCTGTCAATTTTTGATCAAGTGAGCAAGTTATGACATTGGTCAGCTGCTGCTGCAGGAGGCCTGGAGCCAGCTGAATTACCAGCGTACAACAAACAGCTGCTTTGGAACAAATGAGCATTTGCAGCCACAGATAAACGTGCTTGTTGCCTGGGACCAGGAAAGCAGTTAAAACTACCCAGATTTCTTAAAGGGCAACTGAAGCGGTTTTAGAATTCGATGAGTTTAAGGTTACTGAAAGTGCAAAATGTGCAGGTAAAGCCTGTGAAATCGTTTTGCCCTAGCATTTGAAATGGGGGCGTAATCGCCAAATAAAGTCGTCTTCGGCGTTCAGCTTCTCTGAAGTGCACAGCGACGGGCAGGGGCCCCGATAATGACGTCACGTATGACGGCACTACGTTTCCAGCGGAGAAACGGTTATTCCATGGAAGAAAACCGATGCCATCGAAGGTGAAGCTCAAGATGCATTTGTCTGGCGCATCTGATGACGCACAGCAGCATGCAGGCGTAAGCAGCGCACATCTGAAATTTCGGCAACAATGATGTCACTGCCAAGTTTCCTCGCACTCCTTCAATGTAGTGAGGAGAAGCCTGAACATCATCGCGGTTTTAATCGACGATTATGTCACCATTTAAACTGCTAATGCAAAAATACTCAGCATGCTTTATCTAGAAGCTTGATAGATTCTAATTCTTGAATAAGCTCGAATTCTCAAAAAACCGTTTCAGCTTCCCTTTAAAGAATGGACTTCAATCAACAAGCTTTAATTGTACTGTGTTGAGAACTCTAATACTTAACAATATATTTGGAGAAGGGGAAAAGAGCTAAGAATACTAGCTCAATGAATTAATTTCATTGTTTTATTAGTAGGGATGTGCAAATATTGATATTTCCAAATATCGAATCGAATACCAAATATCTGCTGAGTAAAACATAATTTCAGAAAAAAGTAAACAGGCAAATGCTGACCTCGGTTTTTTTTTTTCAAAATAGTGTATGGTCATTTCACATAAAGTAAACAAGTCTAGACTGACTGAGTATCATAGAAAAAAAAAAATGCCGAGAAATGCACACTGTTTGATCAGAGTTTAAAACAGTATGCAACCTGTACTGCGGTCATGAAAAATGAGTAACAAAATGAAATACATAAATGACACATGGCTGGAAACTAAAGATAACATGATGGGCAGTAAAACCTCATTAATTCCAACTAGAGGTATCAGAAGAAAGGAAGCAATCATTCGAAGGTCAACTATTAAATGCCCCACCACCCGAAAAAAAAAAATGTTGAAAATGTGAAAAAAATCTGAAAAAAGAGTACCTTGTACACTCTTATCAGGTTTGGTTTATGGTTTATAGAGTTTAACGTCCCAAAGCAACTCAGGCTGTGAGGGATGCCGCAGTGAAGGACTCCGGAAATTTCGACCACCTGGGGTTCTTTAACGTGCAGTGACATCGCACAGCACATGGGCCTCTAGAATTTCAACTCCGTCAAAATTCGGCCGCCGCGATCGGGATTGAACCCGCGTCTTTTAGGTCAGCAGCCGAGCGCCGTAACCACTGAGCTACCGCAGCGGCACCCTCTTATTAGTGCTTTCTCATAGAAAGCAGTGCGTGGAGTTACACGGGTGCAAACCAATGCGATGCTCAAGCCTGTGATGGTCTCGGCCTACAAACTTCAAAAACTGGAGGAGAGGCTTGTGATCTGCCTTAAGGGTATGATGCGGTAGCGTTAATGGGTTAATGCCGATACATGCAGAGCTGGTCACTCTCAACTTTGCATCCACAAATCCCTGGGAGTCCTCCTATCACTCCTTGCACACTGGTGAACCAGGTTGCTTTCTCCGAATTAGGTGGGATTAGGTGGCGAATTCGGTGAATAAGGTGGCCCACCTGCCCCCTAGGCTGCTTCTCTGGGAATTTTTCATTTGGTTTCTTGCTGACGGTCGACAACGCCGATGCCAGCAACGGACGCCGCCGACAACGACGCCGGCTTTTTTGTGACATGAGCTCCATAATACTGCCACGTTAAAACGAAGACTTGACTAGGAAAGTTTTCCTGGTAAGATGATGAAGGCTAGTGAACTCCTTGTTCCGAATGCGAGAAAAGTGACAAAAACCCGAGCACCAGAGAGTCACTCACGGACGGTGTGCTGGGGGCAGCGGGTGGTTCCTCCAGCCGGTGCAGGTGCAGGGTGAGGGTGCACCCTTTGAGGGTGGCAGGCAGCTGACTTGTGAGGGTCATGGACAGCTCTACGTGGCTACCCACCGACCACCGCGGAACTGTGGATGCCGGCGGAGGCAGGGGGAGGCCCCCGGGGCCCTCCTCCGCCTCGAGTGACACCAGGCCCTCCATGGGCAGCACCACTGGCCCATCCCCTGCGTGGTGGACAGGAGACGTGCGTCAAATTAATTACGCACTAGGTACTGGCTGGCTGAAGGCACATCCCAACCTCAACTTTTAAGATGACAGCCTTTAATGCCTCATCATTTTAAGAAGTTGCTGTCGACAGAAATGTCATACTTTTCAGTCGGCCAAAATGGTCGTGACGTCACAGTGCACGAATTTCAAACGGGGCCAATTGTACTATGGCTAGTAACCATGCAACCAATTAAAGGTATTGTATGCACCAAGAAAAATAAATAAATAACGCCGAGTAGGGAATTGGTCAAGTTGGGGAATCAAACCGGGGTGTCCAGAATGCAAGACAAGCACACTAACAACTCCACCACGCCAGCTCGATGGTTTGGAATGAAAAAAGGCACCTCTAGTCAATACGGTGTCTTCATCTTCGTTCACTCCCATCTTCCTCCCTTCCCATTACTGCCAGGTCAGGTGTCCGCCGATATATGCAGATACATTTCCTTTCCTCAAAAACCAATTGACAGAGGAGCAAGGCATAGAGCTGAACAGGCGATGGCGTTCTGTGGACTCCCTGGCAGCGTTGCAAGACGCTGTCGCGTTCTACTCTTAGAGGCGAAGCTTAACATCTTAACCACACATCAGTGAAACAAGCAGCAACACCACGCTTAATAAGGCTTTTGCCTCACCGCACTTTAGGCCAGGAAAGTGGCTCCCTGAATTTTTTGGAAGCATCATTACTCTTGCTGTTACCAATATGACTTTCCTGTTGTATTTCACGTGGAATGCATGTTATTCGGTAGATTAAGTATCGTATTCGTCAATAGTTAAACGATGGCAAAAGCCTCTGGTAGGCCTAAGAGCGTTTTGCACTTGCTCCTGTTTCGTGAACTAACACTAGTTCAATAAACTGAATTCTCACCACAAAATCAGCATGTATTACCTCAGCAGGCAAACCGGCTTCATGGCCACACACTACACTGCAAATGACACTTGATAACTGCAACAATACAATGCTGTCGTGGCTGTGGAGTGGGCAAGCTGTGGCTTTTGGGCCTTAACACAGCTGTGACGTGGGCTTTGACGCAAAGAGTTTGGTTCATGATTCATAAAAAAAGGACGCTGGTACATCATCTGCCACTTTTGCGGCATTGCAGGCTTCTGCTAACACAGCGGCACTGTAGCATACGATAACACATAACAATTAAAAAATTGCAGCCACATGTCGCGAAAGGTTATGCGCAAAAAAAGGCAACACGAAGAGACATGACACGACAGGACGAGGGCAAACTAACAACTGGTTTATTCAGAAGTTGACGCCTCTAAATATAAGACAATCAGGTGCACACACACAGCGGATACACCCACAGCATGCCTCGTAAACGTGATAACACCATCATACCCAACAAGAAGTGAGTCAGCTTTGTTAAGATCTATCTTGTAGGGTATGATGGCGTTATCACGTTTACGAGGCATGCTGTGGGTGTATCCGCTGTGTGTGTGCACCTGATCGTCTTATATTTAGAAGTGTCAACTTCTGAATAAACCAGCTGTTAGTTTGCGCTCGTCCTGTCGTGTCTTCTCTTTTCGTGTCGTCTTTTTTTGCGCATAACCTTTCATGGCATTACAGGTATCAAGCCAACTAGCCCGACAACATCTCTTGCTGAAGCCACATGTCCTTCAAACTTTGCACAAAAATTCGAAACACCAACATCGTTGTGCAAGTAAAGAAAGCGACGAGTACCACTGGCAGAGCAAACTCTTCTCACTTTAGGAGGAAAAATAAAATTGCGAAACTGCAAAAAAATCTGTAGCATGCTGACACAGCACTCACCCATCTCGCGAAGGTTCTGCATGCATGGCTGAATCTCCTCAAAGAGCTGCAGGCGCTCGGGAGTGGGCAGTGCGGGGCAGGCGGCCAGGACGAGGGCAGCCCGCAGGTATCGCCCCCACTCGTGGGTCTGCGAGTAGCAGTCCAGGAGGCGCCGCTGTCCGACGGCCGCCAACCGGTGCCACCCTTCGTCCGCCTGGCTCCGCACCAGCTCCACCAGGAAGGGCACCGCCTTCTGGGGCTCACCCAGCTGGCTGCACCAGGAAGAGACAGAGACAGAACGACGCTCTTGGAAGATGGTTTGGTTTGGTTCATTGGGGTTTAACGTCCCAAAGCAACTGAGGCTATGAGGGACGCCGTAGTGAAGGGCCCCGGAAATTTCGACCACCCGGGGTTCTTAAACGTGCACTGACATCGCACAACGACACAAAAGCCCAGCACCCGGCAAAGGAAGCCATAGAGGTCTAGAAGAGTGCGGCGAGGGGCTAGTTGGTATACGACATTATGGGAACAAAGAATAACTGCGCAAAAAGGATGGGACAAGAGAGAAGAAGAACCACACGGGACAAGCGCAGACTAACAACTGCTTTATTGCACCAACGCCTCCTTCCCTCAACAGCAAAGCGCATGTGCACCAACCACAGAGACAAAAGCTACACTCATCTCGTGGAATCAGTACACCTGTACCGCAAGGAGTTGGAGTTTCTTGATTCCACGAGATGAGTGTAGCTTTTGTCTCTGTGGTTGGTGCACATGCGCTTTGCTGTTGAGGGAAGGAGGCGTTGGTGCAATAAAGCAATTGTTAGTCTGCGCTTGTCCCGTGTGGTTCTTCTTCTCTCTTGTCCCATCCTTTTTGCACAGTTGTTCTTTGTTCCCATAAAGCTGTAGAAGGTTCACTTTGTTGTAGACAAGAGTGACGATGTTCACGTGAGGAAGCCAGCGGCAAAACTCAAAAAAAAAAAAAAGACCGCAGCGGTTGCATAGAGGTTAGAGCATACACATTGCACGCAGGAGGTGCGGGGTTCGATCCCCAGTGCCACCGGGTACCCACCGGTTTCCCAGTGGGTATCTTTCTTCTGGCCTGGTGCTCAGCTTTCTCTGCGGAGAAATCCTTGGGAGAAATAGCTATCTGACCCAATCTCATGTAGACCGAACATATCAGCCATTACATTTAGTGTCCATTCGAACAGGCGCTAAAATACAAGTGGACAGAGCCCAGTCGGGGGGGAGGCATGCGAAATCAGAAGGCCAACAGCAGGCAGCCTCCAAGGTGGCTTTTCCGCAATGCAGCATCAGTGCAATGGGGCAAAGCATTTGAAAACGACACGCAAAAGCAGGTTGATCCTCGGAGCATGCAACATAAGAGACTTTTAGCATAGTGAAGACAGACTAGCATAGACATATACTGATTCACCGGACGCTGAATGAGCATGCGCATAGGCCTTGCCTGGCCATGCCTCTAACAATGCGCTTGTGCTGCTGGCAGCCGGTAAACCAGTATACGTTTGTGCCGGTTCGTCTACACTGTGCTAAAACTCTCTATTACTAACCAGAAGCTTAGCAACAGTCAACTGCAAAAGTGACTTCTCCACACAGCATACATACGCTGAGGCGAGGCATCCGATAACGGTGACAGCAACAACTAAGAGGTCTCACCTACCTTAACTCTTGCTGTAGCCAGCCTGGCTATATAATAGTATTGCTAAGTTTATTTCACACTACGGACAACACAAATAGAATAGAAGTACAAGCACCATTTAATCTCCTCAGAACTTGTGGCCATGATTGCTAAGCCATCTTTATAAGAAGTGAAAGTGTAAATAAATGCCTCTGTGCTTCTTTCTCAACCACATTTGACAAAATCTTGGCATTTATATCATACGTTTCCCAAGATAATACGGTTTTTCCACGCATTTGTTTAAAAAAATGCTTCAACGACATTTTTCCACTCACTGCAGACATAGTAAACAGCAAAAAGCAATAAGGAAAGAAAAACAAAAAGAACATAAAGACCCAGGAGCAGAAATGGTACTAAACCCCACAGCTATTGTGCATTTGCATTAGGTACTCTTAGTTTTCAGCCCACGACCATGTTTTTCCCTTCTTTACCCACCTCCAAGGGCTGTCTCGTCTTCATAACATGCACTGACAAGGCCAGAAACACACTATGTACTATATATCCTTCACATATGCAAGCCACAATCTCAAACGGGCACAGTACACATTTTCGAGCCCCACAGCAGTGTTAATTGTATGGCCCCAGTTTGGAATGTTCCCCCAGCAACGGGTCAGCTAAATGCTGGTCCGTGATAAAAAAAAAACAGAATGTCAGGCCAAATCCTGACCGCTGAATGGAAATTATCGCTGGCATTTTTCCTTGTTAGAATGAAGTGTTGCCATGAAAGAGTACGAATGGACATGACTCGCACTGCTCTACGCACTGAACATATTTTAACTCGAATCCTTCAGACTGCCAAGAGAGTTTTTAATGCATGAAGCAAAGCACATCGTGCATTGAAATCTTCAGACTTGCAGCAACCTGGTGCCGTGACTTCGATGCGGCATAATGCCACACCAAACAACCTATATGGTTTCAGGTTGGCGACAAAGGCGGCATCACCAAATGTTGCAGAAGCTATCAACACAGGCTGGCACAAGCTGTCACGCTAGGGAAACCATGTCTCTCTGACAGTCTCTGGCCATGAACAGACAAGCCAGCAAGTCCGAATAAGCAGCCCTCTGCTGCTGAATAAGCAGTCTCTGCTGAATAAGCAGTCTGAGTAAGCAGCAGCTCATGGATACTCACATGTACAGCTCAGCCAGGTCCCTGCCCACTAGCCTGGCCGACCGTAAACGCCCTGTGTGCTTGAACATGATCATGGTGTGCTCCGACAGATCCTGCATAAAAACAACGGTGATGGGATGCTGCTTCCATCTTTTTTTTTATTTTTGTTTCGTAATACTAATTAAATAGTATGACAGTGTTATGACGGTGACCAGGCATTACAGCACATGAAGAGTAAGCAATGGATGTGATGAGAATGCTTGATACAGATGGCATCGCACTGTAGCTAAGAAAATCTGTCTCTGGTGCCTGCCGGAGGAAATACCTACCTTTAAAGGGACAGTGAGGAGAGCACTATTAATATTTTTTTTATAGCAAAATCCGATAGTTCAGCATTTCATGGCTTTGTTGCCACTTGGCCGGCAGCGAAAGATGCATTTATTTCTAAGAAATTTGGATTCGAAGTTGAAAAAGTTTTCCCACCACTCTGATTCAAACTTGGGATTCTCTTATGACGACACAGGACTAAGTGACGTGAAACGTGACGTGTACATGACGTACGCAGACTCCGTGATTTCTGGCGGCCAACAGTGCGGCCTGGCAGCAGCCGAAAAGAAAGCTACCGCCGGCCGCACGTTGAAGGCATCTATCGGCTATTGCTATCGTCGCTACCGTCGCTTCGTTTACGTTTGCACCAGCGTTTTTCCAGCGTTATGATAGATCCCGTTCTCGAAGTCGTCAACTAAAGACGCCTTTAGCATACCGTGTACCTTGTTACCGTTATCGGAATACCAGGAGCCGGCCTACCGCCGGTGATCAGGCGCTGATTGGTCCCGATCATGGTCCTGATGCTGCAGGAGCGCGCGTAGCTGCCGGGTTCGTGGCGCCATCTGGCGACGCTAAGGAGATTTGCGCATGCATTGGCTACGCCTCAGTGATTTGTGGCTTCTCGGGTCCTAGAGTTGCTGGAACCATTGGTTCTAGCAACACTGTTTTGTCCTATGACGTCAGCACGCTTGTACTTGCGAGTTTGGCCTGTGGCGGCGATACCTGCATTTTGGTTCTCGCTCTTTTCTACGTTACAAGAGCTATGTTGTCAGTATGAGTGGCGTTTTTGTAATCAGGAGCCGGTATTCTGTCGATACAAGCCAACTTCAATTTCTCCTCAGTGTCCCTTTAAAAAGTGTAGACCCAGCAGCTGAACAGATTAAACCTACCTTTAAAAAGTGTAGACCCAGCATGAGGGCTGAACAGATTAAGTGGCAACATACCAATGGGGTTTTTAAACAGCACAGTGCATTAGGCGTTGAACAAAAAAAAAACTTCAGAAGGATGCACAGAACTATGCCTGCCACGGTAAAAGAAAAAAAATTGGCTATGGCTTAGCTTAGGTTAAGCCTGGATAGCAGCGAAAATCATCGTTGATGCTTGTGGTTTAGCTTGTGGTTATGCCATGGTTGTGTACTTGTGGTTCCCCTGTAGATATACCACAGTTACTCCTGGCAGTGTGTCATTGTCTCATGTGAATCATATAGGCACACATTATGCAACTTGCAAGCCACCACTTCGGGATCTTCGTTCATGGCGAGGCGTGTGCATTTCTTCTACGAGCGCTCCTATATATATACACCTCGCAGCGTTATATCAGATGCACCGCAACGAAGGGCGAAAGGAGGGCGAGAAGGTGGCGCATGCGCAATACGAGGAAGCTCGGTAAACATGCGCAGAGCGCGCGAATGACAGTGAAGGGCGACCGACGGAGCCACCGCCGACCACGTTCGCCTCTCCAGTGACGTGACGCGACGAACTCGCGCAGATGTGGCTATAATTGATCACGGAGCACGCCAGACCCGATGTTGACTAGCCTAGTGAAGCTTTTCGCTTCAAAAGATAAAAGTATAGTGCAGTGACATCGTAGCCATGGTAGTTTGGTTTTAATAGTGCCTTGACATCCTGAATTAAGCCTGCGGCTTGAATAAAGCCAAACTGCAGAGTGTTAAGAGAAGCATAAAAAAAAAAATGTTTCAAACACAGAAATGGATCTGCAGCTATGCCATGATTATGGAACCACCGATCAGAAGTGGTGAAAAATGAAATGAGTTTTTTCAGTGCCCATCAGTGCACATCTCAATTTTTTTTGGAGAGGACTGAAGCGGCTGAACTTCTTGTTTACGCACAGTTTAATTTTTACACTGTGTCTCTCACTTAACGGCTCTGACAAATCTGATGCTGCAAGCAAAGCCACTGGTAGTACTTCGGGCATAGAAGTATTGCTCTTTTCTTTGATAAGCAGCGTTCCAACAACAATGCCCAGCTGTGGCAATTATACCGATGGCATTTCTGCTTCACCGTTAGGGCGCTCGGCTACTGAGCTGGAGTTCCAGGGTTCGACCCCGGCCAAGGCAGCCATGTTTCCATGTAGGCAAAACACCAAGGGACTTTTGTGCTGTGCAATATGAGTGCAGGTTAAAGATCCCCAGGTGGTCAAAGTCTCCCACTACAGCACCTCTTTCTTCCTTTCTTCTTTCACTCCCACCTTCATCCCTTTCCTTCCAGCATGGCCATTCAGGTGTCCATCCAGATATGAGAGATGTGTGAGACAGATACTGTGCCATTTCCTTTCCTCAAAACCAATTTTCAATTTTTCTATTTCACCTTTATTTCACCTTTTAAGCATGGAATTGCATAAAAGGTCAACAATTCATACCCACTAGGTAACTAGGAGGGGTTAGCCCGTCACAGTCGTCTTGCACTTGCGAAAAACGGTCTTTTCGTGCACACTCACCAGGTAGTGCTTGAGGAAGGAGTCCTTGGAAGAAAGTGCCTCCCTCAGCTGGCTGTGGGGAGACTGGCTGTCCGCCTCTGCACACACACAGTGAAAAAGTCCAGGCTGCCATGACAAATTTTCCCAAACGGATGCGTCTTGCAGTTTCAATGCAAAAGAAATCGTGCTCCGAATTTGAGGACAGCGGACTTTTCAGAGTGGCTATTGTTATTTACTTTGCTGACCGTGCCCCGACCAAAAGAAAAAAACAAAACAAAAAACACATTGAATGTGAACAAGGCTCCCGTACATCTTGTTTTTTGTATTTTCTTTCAGTCCAGTTCCTTCTTCACCATCAGTATGTTTCTCCCCGACCAGACGAGTTTTCGTCCAACTCTCGACTTCACTTATTTACTTTCTACGGCTGAAAGTTCACAAATTTAACACGCACTTTCGCAATGAGCGGGTTATCATGAACAAGTGACACAGCGCACAAAATGAAGGTCTATGAAGTGGAGCATGGGTCAAAACAGGCTGGGACAATTCACGAAATCAAAAAGCCAAAGTAACAAAACGTGCGACTCCATTCATCAAATGCAACGTGGAACAGCAGAGCCTTAATAATCTGAGCGCCCAGCAGACCGAAACTGTGACACTCACCGGCGGCTGATGACTGCATGCCTGTGAGCAATGCCACCACCATGAGCAGGTGCTCGGACGTGGACTCCCGACCCGGCATCAGGCCACACAGTTCGCCCAACTGCTTCAGCTACAGGAGGAAACAAGAGAGAGCACTGCCATAAGGACACTGAAAAAAAAAAATACACTGCATGGCTGGGTACAGTCCGCAGTGCTACAGCATGCAAGAGTAGAAGCTGCGTACTGCCCGGAACTTGAGCATGTGACTAATGTATTTTCCTGTGTACAAGTCGCACTTTTGTTATCTGAATTTTTTCGTTGGTGTGTCTTTCACAACAGTGCGGCTTATATACAGTGAAATATGATACACCAGCTACTGCCCTGTCCAGTAACTATGCCCGAAAAGGAAATCCATGTGCGAAAAAGTAAAAAAAATCGAGTTATTCTTGAAATATTATCTTACGGATAGAATCACATAATATCACCACAACTGGAATGAATGTGGCAACAACACGAGGCAAGCACCACCCCCACATCCAGTCCAGCCAGTCCATTCATATTTTCAAAAGTTTCGATTTCAGCGCCACATCCATTTGGCTTCGTGTGGCTTGTGCATTGTTCTTGCTCAACTTGATGCCACTTATGAGGTGTAGGAGCTGTGATGCAAAATTCCAGTAGAATGCTGCTGCTCTTAAATATATGCTGAAGAATGGGAAATGGGCCAGCTGGGGAGACAGTTCAACATGAGCGAAAAAATTTTTTGGGACTGGTGCAAAGCTGCAAAGGGTTGATTAACCCTTTCAGGCGCTTTGTACACAATTCTGCAAGTGGCAAACTTACAGCTTTTTCTGGGAAACTGGAGCACTTAACAGTGATTACATTATTTCAGTCAAATTGAGCACCCTTCTTGTTGCAAATAAGTTGCTTTTTTGTACCATGTAGCAAATGCAGTAAATAATGTTTCACACAAGAGGGAGCTAGGCAGCACTGTCCACCATTTTTGTGCAGACAGATTTTGCCACGAGTGAAAACATGTGATTGTTTTTGCTCAATTTCGAGCGTAATGGGAATCTTCGAAACACAAAGCGATTCC
The DNA here is from genome assembly GCF_055824585.1 of Amblyomma mixtum. Lineage (NCBI taxonomy): Eukaryota > Metazoa > Arthropoda > Arachnida > Ixodida > Ixodidae > Amblyomma > Amblyomma mixtum. The sequence goes on from NC_143013.1 coordinate 100,799,406, forward strand.
ACGATCCCTAGGGTGTTTACTTGACACACAAGAACATTTCGATGTCACTAGTATTTCGAACAAATCGGACACTTCGCACGGAATTCTCCACATCGTTGTAAAAACTTACCTGCTGGTCTTTCACGTTCGAAAACTAACAAACTCCCTTTCTGGAGGCCTGAATATACTACTTACATGAAAAAATAATTGATTTCAGTCAAAATAAAAAATGGCACCTGAAAGGGTTAAGCCAATAAAAAAGGCACACTGTGTGAAGAAGGTACACTAGACAGAGCTTAAGAATCATCTGTGCATGGCAGCTGCTGCAAGCGTGCACTATTTTCGTCACAATCTCTGACAAAGGGATCGTCAGCATGTTCTATAGCATTTACTGAATGAACAGGTACATCTCATACACCGGTGCGACTTAAGCGTGATTTCTTTCAGAAAGATTTGCATTTGCAAGGGGGTGCAACTTATAGACCGGCAAATACGGTACATAACTTTGTTAGGTGTGTACATGTCAGTGAAGGCATCTGCTACAACAGACCTAGTTGCAGGGAGTGCCATGAGAGGGCACTGGTGTTTCTTGTAGTTATGAAAATAAACGCAGGGGGGAACACTAGGTGCAGGACAGAGAAGGGGACCAAAGGGATGGGATAGCAGAGGAATAACGGTTGGGAGCATGAGAACCACATGCGTTGGAGTTGTGTAGCTGCTGAAGCATTACTGCATCAATTTAAAAATTATGGACGCCAAAGGAGCCATGTGCCCTGGCAGCAACTGGTGATGTGGACCGTAAGGTTGTCATTCTCAGCTTCACTGTGACCGCAATCACCATTGGGCATGCTTCAAGAGTGAGCGCGCTAGCTTAAAAATGAAAATTAAATGCCTGCGGTGACAATGAGCGGCATGGAGCTTCACTCCAAGCGATCGCAACAAAATAGTGCCCCACCAAAGTGCAGTTTTATTTACTTAAAACTTTGTTCTCCACGATGTTACAGTGTTTCAAACAAGAAGCAGCAAAAACATAGTGCTAGCAGGGATAAACCACATGAACAACAAAAGTTCATGCCGTCGATTCCTAACCTCAAGCGATACCAGCCACAAAACAGAAAAAAAGGTGCACTCAAAAACGAGACCATCTCTGGTTCTAAGGCACAAACTTGGAAGCACATCACTGGCAACGTCACCAACACTTTAGGTCAATAGTAGAACTGCCACCATGCCACATGGCACCCACCTTTTCTCGAGCGTAAGACCAAAGTCCCACACTGTGTAGAGAGTATGCTGCGCCGTTCACCATGGTGGACTGTTGCTGCTGCTGCTGCTGCTGTTGTGGCTGTTGTTGCTCCTTCCTTGATGGGGGTGGAGTGGCGTTAGCGGGAGCCACCACCTCGTCTGTTGAGTTGCCACCCTCACATGCGGACAGCACCTCCAGACAGCTGGTGAACACCCAGCATGCCACCGCTCCAGGTGGCGTGGATACCTGGCGGCAGCGACCACTCTGTCGGTGCTTGTCCCACGCTCATCCCAAACATGCCATTAACAATATTAAGGCGAAAGCCTTCAATGCCTCATCGTTGCCGACAGAAGGTTGTCAGCAGACGTGTGACGCTTTTCGGTTGGCCGAAATAGTTATGACGTCAGAGTGCGCAAATTCGAAGTAATGAGGTCACCCACGGATGCCTGGCGCCCCCTTTCAGAGCACACGACAACTAATAAAATACTTGTCGTCCGCTCCGACAGGGGGTGTAAGGCGTCCGTGGGTGACCACATTACATACCTCATTACTGCGAACAGAGCCATGGATTCAACCGAACTCATCGGAGCAGAGAGAGAGTCGTGCTAAAGAAGCAGTCAAAGTCGGCAGTCAAAGTGTGCAGTTGTAATGTGTATTCAAAGTGTGTAATCAGATAAAGCACTAGTACAGCACAAACAGTCTCGCAGTCAATGCCAAACAGTGCGCCAGGAAAGGCTTTCACCTTGCAGCACTTTAGAGAACCAAAGTGCCCCCTGAATTTTTTATTCATAACTGTTAAATGTCAAACATTTCAGGCATGCACAGACATTAAACTGGAATGCACTGCGGCGGGAACATTTGGAATTCTTAGAGAATTAACCCCACAGTGAAAAGCAAACACCATCACCCAAGCTTGCATGAGACAGATTTAGCTTGTTTCAATCTGTGGCATTCAGGTTACCTCCTCAGAGCTGCTCAAAAACAAACACATTGGAGAAATAAAAGTTGCAGGGTGCCACTGATCCAGCTCAAAGGCAGTTGGACTGTCTGCTGAAAGAATATAGAGATTAAATTTTCGCTTGTGTGCTTTCTTCTTTCAAGCAATGCATTAATCATTAGCATAAATGGACTACCATGCGGTATTGCCCTACAACCACCAAATAATCTATTAATTCAATCCAATCACTCCTTGATGCTGATTCAGTTTCAGTTAACTGAACGATGGTTGTGACGTGCTGAGAGTGTTCAGGTGAAATGAGGAATGAAAAAACCTGCAATGTAATCGCCGATACACACTTTCAATTCAATGCAACACTTAAGCCAGCCTGCTTTGAGAGCTGGAATAGCAATAAAAAATGGTATAAGCAGTTATACTGCAATTTTTTGCTGACTTCACGCGACCTAAACGCTTCTTAGATGTCACAGCCACCGTTCGGTTGATGAAACCAAAACAAAAACCGCATGAAAGAAGAAACTCAGTTATAAATTATTCAGCACTCGTAGCAGAATACTACGCAGGCGATCCATGCTCTCAAACGTCTTATGCGTCATCACCGAGAAGAAAATATGCAACTACAATGAGGTGTCTGTAGTCCTTTAACCTCCATAAAGTGCCCACAGGGAATCACAGGGTTTTGAAACGGAGTTTTGCAACTGGCATGATCAAAAGGCTTTGGGTGAGAGAGAGAGTTATGTCACCCTTTTTGTAACAGCAAGACGCCACCTGCCATGCTCAGGCAGTGAAGCCTCACCTCCAGGATGGCCAGCTCATGGACGGTGTTGTGCAGGAACGACAGGGTGCGCGTTGCCATCTCAGACGTACGATTCTAGGAAACAAAAGGCAATGCACACACAAAAGGTAGATGTTGATGTTGAACAAGAGCCCCACCAAACAAGAAAAGAGGGGTTGCAAAGAACGGAAAACAAAACAGCTAGAGAAAGAACAAAATGTGGCTGATCGGGGTTTAACGTCCCAAAGTGACTCAGGCTATGAGGGATGCCGTAGTGAAGGGCTCCGGAAATTTCGACCACCTGGGGTTCTTTAACGTGCACTGACATTGCACAGCACATGGGCCTCTAGCATTTCGATCCATCGAAAAGTCATTCGATAATACGAACTTAGGATAATTTGAACATATTCTCTGGTTCCTTGAAATTTGAATTAACGAGCTTTTATAATAATAATAATAATTTATACTGCATTTTCAATCATGCAGTACATAGCACCTTAATACAACAAAGGATGGCAAAGAATTAAAAGAAGCAAAGGAAAAAGCCGACAAGAAGGAGTTTGTAGCTGGCAGAAGTCCACCCACATTCACAGGAACACTCGCACAGCGGATGGTGTTTCGCAAAAGCAGTAAAAGTGATTATAAACTATATTCGTTAGCAGTGCTCTAGATGTGCTTCTTGCAATTATTTTTTCTCTCTTCTATGCTCTGCCCTTCTGCCTCGAAAAAAAAACAAATTTCTATTTTGCACTGCAGCTGTGGAACTCATCAATTGTGACATCATAAAATCACGCTTCGTTATTTTGCCACACATGTGAAAGAAGCTGTGTGGAAGCTCTGCGATTTCATTGCCTTACACTATATTATTCATGGAACACTTCTAAACAAACCAATCTGAGTGCTGTTACTGTTCAGAAAGAAGTTATAAAAGGTACAGTTAGATTTTTTCCGTAGTTTGCAAAAGTGCACCAACATTCAACCAAAAACTTGCAAAGTTCGAAAGCTACCATTGTTCGCCAATGGTTCAAACCACAAGCTTTTAAAACCAAAGCCTCAAGGGACACCTTTCATCATCATCATCATCAGCCTGACTACACCCACTGCAGGGCAAAGGCCTCTCCCATGTCTCTCCAATTAACCCTGTCCTTTGTCAGTTGCCGCCACTGTATCCCCGCAAACTTCTTAATCTCATCCGCCCACCTAACTTTCTGCCGTCCCCTGCTACGTTTGCTTTCTCTTGGAATCCACTCTGTTACCCTTAAGGACCAGCGGTTATCTTGCCTTCGTATTACATGCCCTGCCCAAGCCCATTTCTTCCTCTTGATTTCAACTAAGATGTCATTAACCCGCGTTTGTTCCCTCACCCACTCCGCCCCCTTCCGATCTCTTAACGTTACTCCTATCATTTTCCTTTCCATAGCTCGCTGCGTTGTTCTTAACTTAAGCTGAACCCTCTTTGTTAGCCTCCACGTTTCTGCCCCATAGGTGAGTACCAGTAGGATACAGCTGTTGTATACTTTCCTCTTCATGGATATTGGTAAGCTACCATTCATGATCTGAGAGAACCTGCCATATGCGCTCCACCCCATTCTTATTCTTCTAGTTATTTCCCTCTCATGATCCGGATCTGCGGTCACTACCTGCCCTAAGTAGACATATTCCCTTACTACTTCCAGCACCTCGCTACCAATTCGGAACTGCTGTTCCCTTGCTAGGCTGTTGAACATTACTTTGGTTTTCTGCATGTTAATTCTTAGCCCCACTGTTCTGCTCTGCCTGTCTAACTGATTGAACACCCTTAAGCTAAGGAATCTCAAGGACTCAAATTCTAATGAGTAGTGCCACCACCACTCTGGATGACATGCTGTGCCAGGTTCCTACTGCATAAGTTTACATATTCATGCAATTTGATGGTTTCAGCTGCTGTTCCAGCCGGACAGGACAAAACAATTTTTTTTTCTTCAGTGTGACAGTCACCTAGATGCTAACAAAAATGATGGTGCATGATAGAAGAACAAAGTGGCCAGACACATTTGTGTATTTCATTCAGCCTCCTAGCAAATTATTTATTTTATTTATTGATACTGTGATCTTTTACAGGACCTTAGCAGGGTCGGCATACAATATAAAAGCAAACAGGCGCTCGAAACTATGAACACAGTCTTAAGATGTTAAAATAAAATTATGAATCACTTATACAAAAGAATAAAACAATAAACACAAATGCAAAATACACGATACAAATGCAACAACAGTAGCATGTGGTGGAAAAGATATAAGGAAACTAAAGATGGGCATCAAACATTTTTAGTGACGGCTTTGATACTGCATCATTACTGAGATTATCCCAGTCTGTAATCATTCTAGGGAAATAGGAATACTTATTAGGAGTTACCTCTTGCATTTAATGGTGTCACTGAAAAATCGTGCTGTTGCCTTGTGCTATATCCAGATGAGTATGATAAAATGTTGGAGGTGTTAATATTGTATTCGCCTTTGATTAATTGAAAAAAGAATTTCAAATGACAGGTGCGGGTTTCTATGCGGTTTCTATTAAGCAGCTTTAGAGCGCTTAAATCTGAGCAGGCCAAGACTAAAGTGGCCACCATCAAACTGCGTCAGAGTGCACGAGCCTGCTTCGCTTGGCCCACGTATCCAACTGCAGCAGTGTCCCCCCCCCCCCCCTACCTGCAGGCGGAGCAGGGCACACTGGCGAGAGAAGAGGTAGTTGCGCAGCTGCAGCAGGGAGCCCCGGCCCCCCAGGAGCAGCTGCCGCTCGGGGCTGTGGGCGGGGTCCAGGCCCAGCCGCAGGCCGCCCCAGGCCTCACAGCCCAGCTGGGCCAACTGGGACAGCCACTCGGGCATCTCTGGAGGAGACAGGGAAAGACCACATGCACAACACGGAGGGCAGGGACGACGCTGCTGTCCGAAGACAGCAGTCTCTCAACATCTGAAGACAGCCAACAAAGAAAGGGAGCCCAGAGGGATCAACTTGTGGGCTGCGTTGCATGGTGTTGACAAGCACACAAGCACAATCAGTAATAACCACCATCATCAGCCTGACTACGCCCACTGCCGGATAATGGCCACTCCCAATCACTTTCACTTAACACACCAAGGCCACTCTGTCGCCAGAAACTTCCTAATCTACCCACCTGGCTTTCTTCTGCCCCCCTGCTACGCTTGCTTTCTCTTGGAATCCAGTCTGTTACCCTTAAGGACCAGCGGTTATATAACTGCCTTACCACTACATGCCCTGCCCATGTCCATTTCTTCTTCTTTATTTCGACTAGGACTAGGATATCATTAACTCATGCTTGTTTCCCAATCCATTCTGCTCTCTTCAGTCTCCTAATGGTACCCTTATTGTTTTCCTTTTCATAGCTCGCTTCATTGTCTGCAATTTAGTTTCGAGCCCCTTTATTAACCCCCAAGATTAGCACACCACATCAGAAAATGTAACTCACAGAGAACACAACAAAATGGGCACCTAGCAAAAGACCTTGTCTGAACTGTGTCTTGCAAACTGGCCCTCAGGTCAACCACACTCAATTCCCTTTCTACTGCCTCCAGTTTTCCTCAAAGCACAGCAATGCATTCAGTAATCTGCCAGGTCTCCTTGTAACCTGCCTTTGATGTCACTCTCGTGTGCAAAAAACTCACCATCATTCAATCCTAGACAAACCAAACACACTTTTCCAAGAAAAACGTTTCTCCTTCTCGCCAAGCAGCTCGTAAACGCTCAGTGCACCCCAATACAAGATGAACTTCACACTTTTCCAACAGATGGAGTGGTCTCCCAGTGATAACAGTGACACTGCTGAAAGGCAAAAGTCACCACAGAATGAAAGAAATTGCTACAATTTCATTCACACGCATCCTTCTTCAATTCCTCGTTTTCGTGTTAGCAGCTCAAGGAGAGACTCAAGAAAAATTTGCCAAAACGGAATGAAGGCTTCCCTTACGTTCACTGCTCCAAGCAGTTCAACTTCAGAGTGCCAAAATAACACTTTACATCGCTACACACAGTGTACGCACTCAAAGCTGTGCTCTTGAGCATGCTGCATGCATGTGCCAGCAGAATTAAGTGTCGCTCAGCTTTTATAAGTCGGTCATTAGACATTGCCAACTTTTCCAGTCAACAGTGAGAGTGCTTTAACTTTTTCTGTGGCTGATAACCTCCACAGCTGAAGTCCCTTGCAAAGTGTAAAAGCTACACTACTATGGGAATAAAGCTGTATGGCAAAGCAAGGCAGTATGTCGATGAAGGCAGCACTTAAAATGTGTGGACAGTTTTTTTAATCGGAACAGTTCATGAATGGCTGAGGATCTACATCTTATGGAATTGCACGGATCTGCTATTTACAGTTTCTGGTGCAACCTAGTTACCTTCCGAGGCTTGTGTACACCTGTATACAGATAAAAAAAATAAATAAAGCCTTCGTGTCTCAGCTCAGTGTAGGCAAGAATCACTTCTAATGATTCAGCTGTGACCTAGGAAGAGAAGCACCCGTCAGCCAGACAAAGTAAATGGCTATGCACATTAGATGCCTCACAAACAACCCTGCTTCCCTGGATACCTAGCCTGTTTCAAGGCACAATGCAGTTTCAGGACTTCTCTGTGTCTCTGCTCACCACACTTTTAATAGTGAGAGCTGTTAATAGTTTTGGTTTAGCCACATACCCCTGCATTCTGCCATGGAATTTACAGCGTCAGCCGTAATACCTTCATTACTTGGTATTTAATGTCTTAATTACTTAGTGCCGTCGCAGTGGCTCAGTGGTTATGGCACTCAGCTGCTGTCCCGAGAGACGCGGGTTCGATCCTGGCCACGGCGGTCGAATTTTGGTGGAGGAGAAATTCTAGAGGCCCGCGTACTGTGCGATGTCAGTGCACGTTAAAGAACCCCAGGTGGTTGAAATTTCCGGAGCCCTTCACTACGGCGTCCTTCATAGCCTGAGTTGCTTTGGGACGTTAAACCCCCATAAACTAAACTTAACTGCTTAGTGAATTATTTTAATTAATTCAATTCAACTGCCACCTGCCAACCGTTGGCCGCCTGTGATGGTGGGCAGGTGGTAAGGTGGAGAGAGGGAAAGTAGAGAGAAGAGAAGGAGAGGGTGGGAGGCGAAGGGTGGCCTGGGAGGTTATGGCTAGAGCAGAGGAAAGTGCAACCTAAAGGTGGTTCCACGGCAGAATTCACGGTTATATGGCTAAGCCAAAGCTATCACACCTCACACCAACTAATGAGTTAAGCTGGTAAGCTTAGCTCTACAAAATTTTTTTAGTCCCCTGTATTCCTGTATTCCTGTACCCCTGCATTCCTTACCCCTATACCCCTCTACCCCTGTACCCATTCCCCTGTACCCCTGTATTCCTGTACCCCTGTACCCCTGTCCCCCTGTATTCCTGTACCCCTGTTCCCCTATACTCCTGTACCCCTGTCACTGCAGGGGGCACTGACAAGTCCAGTGCAGAGAGGATCAATGATGAGGAGAGAGAGAACTGACCGCCACTGGCTGAGTTGATGACCACTTGAGTGAAGAGGGCGTCCAGCTCATCGTACTGCACCAGGGCCTCATCGTACAGGCCCAACGCTTCTAGGACAAACGCCAGCTCCTCCTGCGGTGGCGAGGCAGAAAGGAGTAAGGCACATTATAGCCACTACAGTTTGCGTGTATCCCATAAATGCTCATGGCCGGAAGTTCCTGGTGCAATTGACCGATTTCACCGCAAGCGCCATTGTGCTGTAACTGCTGAAGCCACTACTGGCATTGTGGAAAAATTTTTATGGCGAAAAAAGACACACACACAGGAAAAGACAGAAAGAAACAGACAGTAAGAGCGCCAACTAACTGGTTGGTAGTTGGCGCTCTTACTGTCCGTTTCTTTCTGTCTTTTCCTGTGTGTGTGTGTGCCTTTTTGCGTCATTAAAATTTTGTAGCATGAACCAACAAGCCCTGCATCAAGTACTTTGGCATAGTGGGTGTGACGTAGTGCAAGTCATGCACACGCGCCTAGCCGGACAGAAGCCGCCCCCATTTCTGTTATCTAACCGCTTTCCTATATAACCGCTCGCCTTCTTGAATAAAGCGTCATTCATGCACCATGCTTCGTCGTGTCCACATGGTGTCAGAAGTGGCCGGTTAGCGACCGCGCAACGCAACCGGGCAACGTAACCGACGGCAGAAGCACGGCAATCCGGGAGGCCCGGGTAATTGCATCGGACCAGAGCCATGACAGACGCCGAGCAGCACGTCACCCAGCCTACCGCCCCCGTCACTTCGCTGCTGCCACCACCGAAGGCCCTGGATACAACGGGAGATGTCTGGCATAGCTGGGAAGCATGGAGGCAAGAAAGACGACCGCTGGACTGCAATCGTGAAAATAGAAGAAAAGCCAGTTGCCTGCAAGCTTGATACAGGAGCCAATTGCTCGGTCATATCACGCAGCCAGCTGCAGAAGATAACTCAAAAGCAACCCGAAAACTGCGCTGTCGTGCTGAACACATTTTTTGGTTTTCAGAAAAAAGCAACGAAACGTAGTCACCTTCATGTGACCGGACCCGAGGGAACATTTGAAACGACATTCTTCGTAATGGAAGACGACGTAACCGTGACTCTTAGCGGCTCAGTCGCCGAGAAGCTGGGCTTGATTTGCCGAATTGCTTCACTGGAGCACCAAGAGATGTACGACGTAGTCAAGCCGTATGAAGACGTCTTCTCCGGATTAGGCGAGCTCAAGGGTGTCGTCTACCACTTGAAGCTCAAGCCAGGTTCCCAAGGGGTGGTCAAAGCAGCACGCCGGATTCCGTTCGCAGTCGAGGACAGAGTAAAAGCGGAACTGGACCGCATGGAAGCAGCCGGAGTAGTTTCCAAGGTGACCGAGCCAACCGAGTGGTCCAGCCACATGGTTACCGTCATAAAAAAACGACAAGGTACGCATATGTCTCGATCCATCTGATTTGAACAAAGCGCTGCTGAGGGAACATTATCCTATGCCAACGCTAGAAGACATTGCACCGTCTCTGTGTGGAGCACAATACTTTTCGACTTTGGATGCCGCTACGGGATTTTGGCAGATAAAACTGGATGAGGAAAGCTCTAAACTTTGCACAATGAGCACTCCGTACGGTCGTTACAGGTTCCTACGTATGCCTTTCGGCATTTCTTCGGCTCCCGAAATATTTCAGCGCGCCATGCACAAAGTACTAGAAGGTCTCACTGGCACAGCAGTCGTAATGGACGACATTCTAGTCTGGGGTGGAACTAAAGAAGAGCATGACGCAAATCTTGTCAATGTGCTGACAAGATGTCAGGAGCACAACTTGAAATTGAACAAAAAAAAGTGTAACTTCTTGCAGGAATCCGTCAAGTACCTAGGCCACGTATTGACGCGCGACGGGTTGAGCCTGGATCCAGGGAGACTGGAAGATATTTTCCACGTGCAGGCCCCTTGTAACCGGAAAGAGCTACAGACATTCTTGGGTATGGTGAACTTCGTTTCCCGCTTCATTCCTAATATGTCAACACTCACAGCATCGCTCCGAGAACTTTTGAAAAAGAATGCTGCATGGGTTTGGGAAGACAGACATCAAAAAAGCTTTGAAGCACTGCGCGAAGCACTAGCAACGGCTCCCATATTGGCATATTACCAGAAGGGCAAACCAATCACCCTATCTGTAGACGCCAGCCAAAACGGAATTGGCGCTGTGATAATGCAGGATGGACACCCCTTAGCTTACTCATCTCGCTCGCTGACAGAAGCGCAGCAAAGGTACGCGCAGATAGAGAAAGAGATGCTAGCAATCGTCCACGGCTGTGAAAAATTCAAGGACTACATTTTCGGGCAGCCAGAAGTCATTGTGGAATCTGATCACAAGCCGCTCGAAATGATTTTCAAGAAGCCATTATGCCAGTGCCCTCTCCGCCTGCAGCGTATGCGTCTAAACCTGCAAAAATACCATATAAATGTCAAGTATACTCCAGGAAAACAACTGTTCATCGCTGACGCGTTATCACGTTTTCCTAATAAAGCACAGCTCGTAGAACATTGCGCGCATTTCCACGTTAACACTATCGCTTGTCTTCAAGCTTCAGACAGGCGCCTGGAGCAAGTTCTGCGGGAGACGGACCGTGACCCAAGCATGGTGAAACTTCGCCAGTATGCAAGCACAGCGTGGCCCATTGACAAGGCTGACGTCACTACCGAGCTACGCAGCTACTGGAGCTTCCGCGACGAGCTGCATACTGAATCCGGCCTTGTGTTCCGGAGCAATCGCCTTATCATTCCTGCCAGACTGCGCAGTGAGGTACTGGCTTCTCTTCATGCTGCGCACACAGGAGCAGAAAAAATGAAGGCACGCGCCCGAACCGTTGTCTTCTGGCCAAGTATAAACAGCGATATTGAAGAAGTCGCTCAACGCTGTCAAACATGCCAAAAGTACAAATCAAGAAATGCGCGACTACCGCTGTTAAGTCACGAGATACCAACTCTGCCCTGGGAGTCAGTAGGAGCTGATATTTGTCATCACAACGGTGCCGAGTACTTAGTTGTTGTTGACTTCTACTCTTTCTTTTTTGAAATCAGGCTTGTGCAAGCGCCGTCAGCCAACAAGGTTATTGCAGCATGCAATGACATCTTCGCAACACATGGCTTCCCAAGGTGACTTTGCACAGACAACGGACCACTCTTCAGTAGCCAACAGTTCAAGGATTACGCCGATAAGATTGGCCTGCAACACGTCCGGTCTAGTCCGTACTATCCTCGCTCGAATGGAATGGCAGAAAGAGCAGTACAGGAAGCTAAGAAGCTGTTAAGGCGGTTCCGTTTCGGCAGCACTGAGTTTTGTGCCGCATTGCTTGAGTGTCGAAATTCACCTCGGGACTCTTCTCTGAAGTCCCCTGTGCAGAGGCTCATGGGCCGACAGACAAGAACTCTGCTTCCTGTACCAGCCAGCCACCTACAGCCACAAACAGTGCCACCCAAGACCGTGCGACGAAGGCTAGAAGACATCAGGAGCAAGCAACGCTGCTTCTACGACAGAGGTACACGGCCTCTTCCAGAGCTTCGCACTGGCTCGACCGCAACTATGTACAACGTGCCCTCAAGATCGTGGTCCCCTGTCATGGTCGTACAGCGGGCTGAGACTCCTCGTGCCTACATCGTCAAGACGGAAGAGGGTCAACACTTTCAGCGCACAAGAGAACACCTCAATCCGGCTCCTCCTCCCTCGTCTCCAGACCACGAGACTCCCGCGCCGCTGCCAGCTGTGGGAGTCCCAGACACTACAGGGACATCCGAATCTACACAACTCCGCAGGAGTGAACGGAAGCGCCAACCACCACGAAGATACCCGGCGCCTGAGTTCTAAAACTCTGCTTGTTTCGACGATAAAAAAAAAGAAGAGAGAGGGGAGATGTGACGTAGTGCAAGTCATGCACACGCGCCTAGCCGGACAGAAGCCGCCCCCATTTCTGTTATCTAACCGCTTTCCTATATAACCGCTCGCCTTCTTGAATAAAGCGTCATTCATGCACCATGCTTCGTCGTGTCCACAGTGGGTCTGTTGCAATACACTGAACAGCAGCCATGTAGTGAAGCAATAATCAAGAGCTTGGACATATCTGCTCCACAAATAGCATTAAGTTTAAGAACTCCATAGTTACACTCAGAAATAGAGAATAGCCTGTGTTGCGTCACCCAGAGGTTTGCCAAGATGTTGGATGTATCAAAATTAACGCTTTATTAACATACTTGTGACCTTTGAAATTTAATGAAAACCATCTAGCTTGATTTAATTGCATGATAACATTTGAACAAAATAATATTTTGGTGCCTTATGAGCTGAAAGAAAACAACCCTGACAATTGCAACCCAAAATATTATTAACTCATCAAATAAATGTGCTCTCGCAAACTAGATTGTCATTTTCACAAAGGTTATGAATGCATCCAGTAAGACTGCAGAGATAAACTCTTGTACACAGTCTTCTTTACAACTAGGAGACAGCAAGCATGGAGGAATACTGCCAGCAGTACTATAGTGATGCAATCTGGTGCAAGGACGGCACTGCAAAAGTAAAATTTCATCCTGTTCCACTACCACAGGTACAAAACCACACGTGGCATCAAGAGGAACAACTCATGGAGCTCAACCTGGGTGAGGTGTGCTAAAAAAAAAATTAGGCGTGGTTTAGCTCTGGCTAAGCCTGGTCAGTTGCGTCAGCTGCGACGCTTTTCGAGTCGTGCAGCGCGTTCTTCTGCCGTCTCTCGAGCGCGTTGTCTCTTTCTAGCTTGGTTCTCTCGCCGTTGCTTCTCTTTAGCGCTCTCTATAACGACAAGATCCCGCCGAGGCGAAGAAGCGCGCATATCACCCCGCGAAGAGCCACCTTCTCACCCTCTACCTCAGCGGTGAGCACGCATCTGGCGGAAGCAAGCGACTATGCGCGCGGCAGCGGCGCGGAAGACGGTGACGCCACCTGGCGGAGCTCAGCTGAAACGGTTGCTAGGCAACGGCTGTTCAAGGCTATTCGTGCCGGTAGGCTACGCGACGAGACGAAAACCTGGCGTAGTGTTGCTAACGCAACAAAACTTCCCCGGCCACAGATGATTTCATGCCTACACCTACTCTCTGCTACTAGAGAAGCCACTTTTGTCAGTTCTTTTCGTCCTCACCTGCAGGAAGAAGAAGTGCAGGAAGGACCAGTGTGGCTGTGTCCTCCGCTCGCGCTGCATCCGGATCAGCTCCTCGTAGCGGCCCAGGTGGCGCCCCGTGGCATGCAGCAGCAGCTGCCGCAGGCGCCCCAGCAGGGGGCCCACCCCGGCCGAGCCCCCACTCGTGTCCGCACATACCTGCACGCACCTGCACGCACGGGGGGTCATCACGTGAAGGGCACATTTAACACTGGTCATGTTTCACAAACACGACAAGTACTTTCACAAAGGCACAGTAGAAAGGAGCAACTTAAACTGTTCACTCTGTAATGCCTCGCACATCATGTACGATACAGAGACTAAAAATGTGAATACTTCCCGTTATGCTTGAAGAACTGCCCTCAATTCGTAACGTTACTGCGGAGACAGCCTTTTCCGACAAATCTACAAAAGCTGTCAATTGTCAGAGACTGCCAATTGTCACAGATGCGAATGGTTTGGTTTGGTTTGGTTTATGCGGTTTAACGTCCCAAAGCGACTCAGGCTATGAGAGACGCCGTAGTGAAGGGCTCCGGAAATTTTGACCACCTGGGATTCTTTAACGTGCACTGACATTGCACAGTACATGGGCCTCTAGAATTTCGCCTCCATCGAAATTCGACCGCCGCGGCCGGGATCAAACCCGCGTCTTTTGGGTCAGCAGCCGAGCACCATAACCACTGAACCACCGTGGCAGCCCCAGAGATGCGAATGGCTTGCTAAAAGATAACTCAGTGCAAATGCTAACCCTAGTGGCAAGACTGCTGGAAACTTCCCAAGGCGTACTTCTGCCCTGGCAGTAAGGAAGTTTGAATTTCGCTGGCGACTTATTTGTGCGCCCCAGTATTTTAGTGTGGTTTTAGAGTTTGTACACACTCATAAATTATCACAATTCACTAACTGCAACCATGCAGCCATCATATCTTAATTTCACTGTTTTTTTTTGTTTTTTTTTTTACATTTCAGCGACACAGGAACCACTCCTCGCAAAATGCTAGGAGTTCCTAACTTTTAGATAACAGTTTCATTGCCTGGCCATTACATGGTCAGCTTCAGGGGCTGCTGGAAATGCACAGGTGAATGATTTTTACAGGTAAACAAAAAAGAATAGGAGACAACTACCAAGAAAGTAAGAAGAACTGATGGAGAGTAGGTAGGAGAAAAAAAGTGCACAAGACAAGCTTATGCAGACGGGGCCACACGTCCAGTGCAACGAACCGGTCAAAAGTCTTGCTGGGGAAATCGGCACGCATGCGGTCAAAGACTGTGGCCCGCGGGAGAAGCTTGGCCTTGTTGGCGCGCCGCGCATCCGCTGGGTCCACGGCGACCAGCATCCAGTCGTAGACCCCGGCCTCCTTCAACTGGGCCATCCATTCAATGATGTCGTCCCGTACCCGAGACCGGTATACCTCCAGGTCCTGCAGGACGGTGGTTGAAGGACAGTTAGCCCTTAACGCCGCTTAAGGGGGGAGCCTGGTCTTGAAAAGAAAATTTTATTAATCTTGCCATAGTTATGAAATTTTCAGAGCACATATATTTTTGTGCGCTGATTCTAGACATGTAATTTAATTTCATGTAAAACAATTCCTTGAGCACTTATGCACTTTTTATGCATGTATTTTGCGATGAGTTTTGAAGAAAATTTGCTAAGGGAAACTCGCTGAAATGTATGTCATTAGTTTCTCTTCACATAAAGGAATGCAATAAGAGTAAAATTATCGTCCCGGCTATCACAGAACTTGAGTTATAGGGTACTGAAGCTGCCACTTCAGAGAAACAGGAATACACATTTTCTTCTCATTTCTGAAGCGACAACTTCAAAACCCATTACCTTAAGTTCTATGATAGGCAGGAAGACAATTTTACCCTTATTGCATTCCTTGGTGTCAAGAGAACGCAAAGGCATACATTTCAGCAAGTTTCCCGCAATTTTTTTCAAAGCTCTTCACAAAATACAAGCATAAAAATTGCATAAGTGCCCAAGCAGTTGTTTCACATGAAATTAAATGACATATTTAGAATCGGCATACAAAAATACATATTCCCTGAAGATTTCTTTACTGTGACTTCATTAATAAAATTTTTTTTTCAAGACCAGGCTCACCCCTTAAAGCATCCCTTCCCTCCCTTGACAATGTGACCAAGATAAGGCCAGACGCACTCGTTTTTCAAAGTTAATGAAGTTGTTTAACCACTAGCCACAGTGAAACCACTCCAGACCGTCGGTCTTGCAGCATACCATTGCTACACATGCCCTTCTAGAATTGCTGGCACTCCTATACCAATGATTAACAAGCACGAAAGTTCCTGTAGCCCTCTGAAAAATAGGAGCACTATGGAAGCAAAATCATCCCCAGTGCATGGCACAGAACCAAGCCAGGCCTGCATACATTTGATAAAGGCTGTACCTTCCACAGTTGGACAGGTTCTTTGACTTATGTGCCACAACAACTGGCACTGAACCAAATATTGTTGCTGAAATCTACTTCAGGGAGACTGAGCTCTTCAGGTGTAGCTACTGAAACCTGTCAGCACTCTGAGACCGCTGGTACGGGCAGCTGCGATTGACAGCCACATTCATATGTGCAAGGAAAACTACCCTGTCTTGCAATTCAAAGCGTTCCTCTTGAGTGCCATGTAATGTAAACACCAGCTAGCATCTAGAACTGCACAACATGCCATACCCGACATTATGCATTCACAGTTATGTAGAAACTGCAGAATAACACGAGACCTGAAAATTTCTCTCACAAAAAAATATTATACGCGAAACCTGCGTAAGAAAAAAAATTTACAGACGGTCAAGTCGCCTAATGCAAAGAAGCTGCAAAAGCAGTTGAATTTACCCTCAACGATTACTTTGATGCTTTTACTCTAAAGGATGGTTTTACTAGATGGGTGGAGGTGGGGTGGGGGTGGGTGGTAGATGGTGCTTCTATAGGACAGCTGGCTTTCCGACTGCATCGCTGAATTCAATTTCGCTGCTGCTTTTTCATTCTGCAGCTGCATGGGCTTCTAGCAGGAGAATTCTTTGTGTAGGTTGGAGGTAAGTGGGTTGGAGGTGGGTGGAATTTCTGGAGGGTAGAATTGGGTGGGTGGATGGTGCTTCTCCGGAGGGTGGAAGCTTCGCCCACTGAGGCTTCACACAGATAACGCCAGCATTTTCACCAAGTGCCATCATCACTGCTGTCACAGTAAAAACTACACATGTCCCACTCAATCAGTTCTGTCATGAGTGCTCACTCTATATTTTTGGCCTCAGGGAGCCCCAATGGCTATTAGAAAGGTGCTACCTCGCGTGTCCTGGCTTTAATCTTTTCCTGCCTAAGATAACTGCAAAAAGGAGTGCGCAGATGCATGGCCCCTCAAAAAATACCCAAATTCCATTAGTAATGACCGGCTGCACAGTGACACTGTCTGCCACTGGCAATTGGGGAATGAGCAGTCCCGAAATAAAATGGGAAAACGAAAGGCGAGGGTGGATGCACGCACAGATTCTGGTCCAGCATCACAAGCCACTTGCTGCTAAAGAAATTCGTAACGATCCAATCTAGAATTTGCTGCACCAAGCTTGATGTTGATGTCTCAGCGTGGTGGCATGCCGGGAGAAACGGCGACTCACGCTGCAGTCGGTGCAGTATATGTGCAGGTGTGCCTGGTTGAGTAGGCGCCCATCCTTCTCCCGAGCCAACTGCGCCACATCGTGCTCGACAAAGCGACACTCCACCCGCACCGTCTTGGGACCCCGGCCATAGGACCTGCACGTTCCAAGACCACGAAATCAAGAACAAAGGGAACAATGTCGCCGAGGACCGAAAGAACACAAGCAGTCCAATCATCATCATTAGCCTGATTACGCCCACTGCAGGGCAAAGGCCTCTCCCATGTCTCTCCAATTAACCCTGTCCTTCGCCAGTTGCGACCACCGTATTCCCGCAAACTTCTTAATCTCATCCGCCCACCTAACTTTCTGCCGTCCCCTGCTACGTTTGCTTTCTCTTGGAATCCACTCCGTTACCCTTAAGGACCAGCGGTGATCTTGCCTTCGCATTACATGCCCTGCCCAAGCCCATTTCTTCCTCTTGATTTCAACTAGGATGTCATGCTAGAATACAACTAACAAATACTCCTCATGGTATGGGTGCAATGCAGGCTAAATTACTTTTGTCGCTATCTGATGAACAAATGATGTGCATAATAGTACTTTCTCAACTCTGGTATAGAAGAAAAAGTAAATTTGGTTCTTTACTAAGCACTGCCTTTAATGCTGCTTGTACCTATATTGAACATAGGTGCTGCATTGAAGAGTGCTAGGGAAACTCCCTAATAACAGAGAAAGTGCCAACACAGCTGACAACACATTCCTTCGTTACTTTTACTTCTTTTCACTCCTCTTTTGGCAATTACTCAGTCCAGGAACATGCTTTTATGAATGCATGCCTACTGATTATGAATATCTCCATATCTCTTTGTTCTTTCTTTGCAAAGCAAATAATTTGAAATAGGGAAATGATGTCCACACATGCCAACCTTCTGTTCGCAAGCATGCAGAACTCACAGACCTAGCTTGTTTTACTTTCACAAAAAAACATTTAATCGTTCACTCGGAACTTTCAAGGTGTGAAGGTTGGGCCTAGTTCTGCAAAGCCCAACTACTCTTGCTAAGGTCCTGCCATAGACAAAAATACAAAGGTGGCCCTGACTATTGTAGCCACCATAACAAGTGCCCGAAAAAAGCATGGGCACCACAGACACCTGGAGCCTCAGTAGCATGAAACTTGGAGAAAGCTGCTCGTTGCTTCCACTAAAATGGACCCATATTTTTGTCTTCACCAAGAAATGGTCCATTTCAACCACCACCGTGTAATTCTAAACATTCTTGTACATAGCTAGCTGCCCAGTCAGCACAGCTGGCTTCACGAAATATAGTTCTCCATTCAGAGATAACATTTCTTTCATTTCTCTTGTTTACAACAATAGCTAACTCTGCCTTCGAGTGAACTGCGCTGAAAGAAATGTCAAAACTAAAAGGCAAGAAAAATGGAAAAGAAAGCTAAAGAACAGTTACTAGGATGGAGCAAGCCAAAATCTGACAGCCAACAGTACTACTGACGCTCCCTAGCTAACTCATGCTTTAAGGAGTCATTCCTGCTAAACAGCCGATAACTGACTGATTGCAAATGTGAATGCCATACCGCGTCCACTCGACAGGCTCCAGGGGTAGCCCTTCCAGGAGCAGAGGCTCCAAGGTTTTGAATACTTGCTTGTCACCTGCATCTGCAATGATCACAGAGAACAAACAGATAAGACTAAATGTTGCCCAAACAAGACCACACAAAAGAAGAAATGCATACTTTTAAGCACGCAAAGCATGGACAAACCGCCAGATCAGAAAAAAATAAATTATGGTGTTGAGACCTGGGACATAATCATGGCCAATACAAATTACCCTCATAAAAACATGCATCCATTTTTTGAAATATATTTTGAACAAGTTTAACATCTCAAGCTGCGGGAAGCCATTTGTTAGAAGCATGAGTGGCCATGGAGCAAGAGTAGACACTACGAAGTTTCAAAGGCTCAATACAACCTATTTTGGCTGTGTTAGTTTGAATTGCATTCCATCTCACAAGTAGTTTGCAGCAGTGTGGGACCTACAGCTCTCTCTTGTCCAATCAGAGCTGCAGGAACATAACAAATAGTCCTCCGAAGATCTGAACACTGTAGAACAATTTTTCAAACAATTAAAAGAGTAACTAATACGTAGTTCGGGCTGGTGTTTATCAACAAAAAATTAGGGTGGGCGTGTCAAAAAGGAAAAGAAAATAATAGCGCCCGGCCCAGGCGAGCATTTCAATCACGGGTTAAATTAACACAGGAAGACTGCACCAACACAGCTCTGTGGAGCCTACTGCGACGTTGCATGCCGCCATTCACAAACATGGCGTCCGCTGAGTCAGTCGTGTCTCCTGTGCGCAGTCCGTAAAAAGTGCACAGTTTCCCCAAGAAAGCGAAGCAGATAGCATTGAAAGTCCTTGAATCACTTCACATCAAATCGCTTCGCATTAAAAACAAATTTTAAAAGACAACTAGCGCCACCTTCTGCGAAGATAGAGCAGCTGACCACTGGTGCTCCTTCCTCCTCACAGATGGAGCCACCAGTCAGCAAATAAGGACCCAGAGAAACACATTCATGGAGCACACGTCATCCTGACTGGCTCAGACTACCGTAGTATCTACAGTACTGCAAGTTGTGCGACAAAGCATAGTTTTCTTTGCGGCAGTTGAGTCTTCCTTGTGATATGGCTGGGGACTTGGTTTACGAAGCTAAGAAGGTACCCGCAGGACATGGGTACAAGACTCAATTGCGACCTTCGTGGTACACAACTCATGGTGGCTCCACATCAAACTGAGTTTAGTTGAAAGCAGTTGCTCCAAAAATGTTTCTTTTTCCTACCGCCAATTTTGTTCACGCAATTCCAGCATTGACCACGCCCAGACAAAGTGCAATGAAAAGCACAGGGGAAAAAAAAATCGCATCAGTCACACGACCTAGTGACTAAAACGTGTGTGAATTCTGTCCCCTGACAGTTTGCTTGCACATCCTATCTGCAAGGCAACATGCAAGGTTGTAGCTCGTTCCCTGTTTGCTTCCACAATGGCTTAACAAAGCAAAAATATCCTGCAACAAAAACAACATGGCCTACAAACACGGAAGCCACCACAAAAAGTCCACCGTGAAATGTAATGAAAAATACAAAGCATTTCTCATTGATGGCAAAGGCAAACTTAAGGAGAGGTGCAGAGCTAAAAGGTGAAAAATTTTAACCCCTTATCAGATTTTATGAGAAAAATTTCAAAATTTCACGACTGACATATTTTACCATCATTTGCACCTCTAAAAAGAACAAACATGCTCGAGGAGGAAAGTTAGCATACGTAACTAGGAAAACTACTGCTCCTAAAAAAAGAAAAATTGGTAGGGTTTTAATGTAGTTAAACCGAGTAGATGTGAGAAAGCATGTGTTTAGCCTGGCTAGCTAATGGTTTTGCTTTACTGATTTGTCAGCATGTCTGGTGACATTGAGATTAAGCTCTGATCAAGGTTAAGCTGGTGAGCGCATGAGTGCGTTTGCACTAAAGACAAAAGCACACACACGTGCCTCATGTTATGTAACTGACAAGTCTAGAAAAGTGTCTCGTATTCAAATGGGAAGAGAACTGGCAGATTCATGCTGATTAAATTAACCCTTTATACGGCACAAGCTCTTTGCATCTCTCACATGCATTCAAATTATAAAATTGCACTCAGTATGTCTCTGGAAATTGAACATCATCATCTTACAGCTGTTTTGACTGTTGATTTTGTAGAAAAAAGCTGTACACAGTTGTAAAGACATCAGATGTGGTTCGTATCTATAACTCAGCCTTTTGGACGTATAAGGCAACTTGCATTAGAAATGCAAACTGCTGCAAGAAGTATTACAAGGCATGACTCGTGAAAAAGGCTTAGAACCTCAACAATTTTTCAAATCTTTTTTTTTCCCCGCCAAGAAGGGCCACGTTAAACTACACACCCTTGCTTTTAAAAATGCACAGAACACCAAAGAAGCCTATCAGCAAAAGATAACACACACAGAATGGCTTGCTTGACAGTTCAGTAGTGTTGAGGACACAAAAATATGGTACACAAGCACACCGTTTTACATTTTCCGGCACTTGAAGCAAGTGAAACACATGTGACCCACTGCCCTACAAAGAGTTCAAATATTGCACCCTTAAAAAGTTAAGAGTGGAAAGCTGGCGAAATTATTACGGTGGTAACTGAAAAAAAATGATAACGACAGAGAGGGCAGATACGGAAAAATAATCTGTTCTATGTCCAGCATTAGAAAGTTTTTTTGGACAGATGGTTCGATGAAAAAATGCAAACTCAGAAAAACAAAAAGTTTCAAGAGTGTAGTTTCGTTATAAAAGCTAATGTGTTCAAAAAAAGCTTCAAAATTTTATATTTACAGTCCACCTACGTCACCTCTAGGCCATTACTGTGTGTGTGGGGGGGACCAGTTTCATGTAAATGGCATTTCACGTGGCTACACTGCATAAGCAAGAAAGAAAACTCTAAACAACAAAGAGAAATTACACAACGAAAGTGATAGACATGCATGTGACCACGAAAACAATGGAGGATAAAATACTTTGCTGTCAGAGATAATGACTGGTTCTTCAAAACTGTGAGCTCTAGCCTCGTGTGATCCGAGAAAAAAAATTCTCTACTCAAACTGTTAGTTTCATGCAAATATTTATGATTATCTTTATAAAATATAGCTGCCAGTTTGCTTCTAACATACGGGATGAACAAAACTTTAGTATTTGTGCCTTAAATACCGTATTTTCCAGTGTACAAGACGCACCCTTGTATAAGACGCACACACCATATATGCAGGCTGTCATTGAAAAAATTGGTATATAAGACGCACCCGTGTATAAGACGCACCCCAATTTAGCCAGTTAGGCTAGTGAGGCTTAATTAAACATGCTTATGCGACCATCGCAAAATGCACCGTACGTGTGAGTTCTTAAGCAACGCTAAGTGATCGAAAAAGGCAACACTCACGCCATACCAGCCCACGTTTTAGCACAAAAGAAAAAAAAGCGAAAGAACTCTCTTCATGTCCATAACAATTTATTTTTACAGAAAACCTTCAAAGTCTTCATCTTCGGACGCGCTATCGAAAAGGCAACGCGTCTGAAGCATTCTCTTCGCACTACGTACTTGAAAATGGTGACTAAAAAAAACATCGGCTTTTCTTGGCTTGTCTTGACAATGGCGAGAAGCGCGACTGTCGCCATCTTTTGGCATTTCACATTACGTTTGCTTGGGGCCTCCGAAACGGCCGCGTGTTTAAGATCCTGGAAGTGGTCAACCCCGCCGTTTCATGATAAAGTTCACCTAAAAAGTTGAGCACGGCGGTCCCCGTATTGAAGTATTAACCATGTTACAACCGCGTTATTGTTAGTAATATTTTTCCGGTGAAAAATGCTTGAACATGAACCTGAGTAATTTCTGAACTTGCAAAAACCCGGAAAATTCGCATATAAGACGCACCCTTGTATAGGACGCACCAGCAAGATTTTTGAAAAAAAACTGCGTCTTATACACCGGAAAATACGGTATATCTTGAGAGATTCCCACCCCACTTTTATACCCCCCACTTCCACCCTACCTTGATGTTCTTTATTTCAACAATACTAAGAAACAAATCACAGTTGTAAATGACAAATTGCGCAGTTTGGTTTCGAACATTCTTTTACAGCTTTTTCACGCGGTTTCCAAGGAAAAGGCCCTCACATATCGTACACATGGACCCGATGTGTAAGGAATAAAGCATTTCTTTAATTTCCTGGAAAGCATCCTGAAAATTTTTGGTAACATTGACTTCTTTACATGATTAGTTATATTCTTTGCAGCAGTGTTTATATGCACTGGCATTTTCATTGAAGGTACCTGTTATCCTGTCGGTTGGTTTCAAGCACACAAACCAACATCACTTGAATAGGCTCCAGGTTATCATTATCTACTGAATAGGTTAGAATGAAACTTTGTGCGCAAGTTCTTCAAT
The DNA here is from genome assembly GCF_055824585.1 of Amblyomma mixtum. Lineage (NCBI taxonomy): Eukaryota > Metazoa > Arthropoda > Arachnida > Ixodida > Ixodidae > Amblyomma > Amblyomma mixtum. Next base: position 100,822,676 of record NC_143013.1, read on the forward strand.
AGTCGGAGAATTGGGTGCACCGATGAAAAAAAATAAAATATTCTTGACTAAAAAGCATGGCTTCACACAGCATCACCCCCCACTACCCCCACTTAAAAGGACATTGACAATGAACAAAAAAAAAAAACGAATTGTCACACTTACAGATGCCTTGAGACAGCTGGTATAGTAAGCAGTCAAACTCCGCAGAAAGAACCACAGTTCACAGAACACCTTACAAATGATTTCTTCAACTACCACTCAAGTCATAAAACTCATGAGTCATAAAGAAGGCTTTTAATGCAATGTTTTACTCACTCTGCATTGGCAGAACTTCTTAGGCAACTAACGAGAAGAACTTCATAAAAGTGCTAAAAAAAAAACTGGTTTTCTCCACATATCTTATCTTTACTGGCATATTCATGTTTTGTTTGTTCATTTGGTGAACTGCGTAATTAATACATTAGTTGCTAGACAAGAAAATTAAGGCCAACACAATGAAACTAAAACATTAGGAAGTGTTCCCTATACAAGGCAGATCTAGGCAGTGAATGCCCTTAGAAATTCATCCTCAAAAAAAAAAAAAAAAAAAAAAGTGTACTCACTAAGGAGAAAATTAACAAGTACCAAAAAAAAGTTCCAGGACACAAGTTCAACTGCAAGCTCACCTTTTTGGGACCGGTATATATGTGACAGCACTTGAAAAAACATCGGGCACCAAGGCAAGGCAAAAAGCAGATACAGCTTCACACCAGATGTTCTCATATCAGTGTACCCATGGCGTAACAGCTGCTGAAAATACTTCAACACAACTACCTTGAGAGAAAGTTTGTTCCAGTCATGAGCAATGTGAGAACCTTAGATATCTACTGCCTGCGCTCCTTAAAGGTGCACTGAAGGGGAATCTTACTATTTTTACCGCTGGAACTCGATCTACACGTTCCAAGCGTTCTTGGGAACTTCAAATTATTGCCCTGTGCGGCCAATTTCCCTAATTTAAATCGGATTAAACGCCGAGCTCCCGCCTCTTTCTTTTTTTAATTCCCCGCAAACGGTGGGAGGAGTCGACCAGCCTTTTAACCAGTCCCGTGGCGGCTTGCCGCTCTGCCATCGGTGGAGTGATATGTAGTGATCGGCGAAAGCAAAGAGTCCACGCATATTTTTATTTCCGTGGGCCTAATCTGCAGCTATGTAGTCTCTGATTAGACCTATTTATTCACGGAAACTAGGGGTGTGCGAATATCAAATTTTTCGAACACGAATCGAATACGAATACTTGGCTCCGAATATCGAATCGAATATCGAATAATCAAGGATGACGCATTTAATCACTACAAAACATTTATTTGACTACCCAAGAACATCACAGTTTAACTATCGATGATTAAATGAACACAAAAGGTGTGTGTGGCTGCACAAAAAGTATCAAAGTCCCGAACATTATTCTTAGAAGAGTGGAAATATCAGAGAAGATGGCTAGTACACAGCATTGATTAAGGCTAGCTTGCCATCAGCACAAAAGCGCGTTGCTTGGATGACGTAAAAGGTTGTCGTGAAGGAAAACCAGCTGCACTGCATGGACAGGCAGAAGTAGTTCCCTTCTAACTGAAACGACTCCTCCATCCACAGAAAATGCCCTCTCACTTGGCACTGACCTGGCACGTATTGCGAGGTACTTCGTGCACAGCTCTGACTATACCAGCTTCGCAGGTATAGCCACAAAAAAGCTCACCAGCGCAGTCAGCTACGGCATGGCCCTTGGAGGAAGAAAGAATTTTCTTTCCGTGTAGGCGCCGCGATGTTGTTATGTATCTGTCGATAGGGCTTGCGGATCGAAATGAACGCCGGTGCTCACAATGAATATTCGGCTAGATACGAATATTCGCGTCGGGTCGAATATTCGAAACAACACGAATACTTGGATTTCGAATCGAATTCGAATACTAAAAATATAATATTCGAATAATATTCGAAAATTTCGAATATTCGCACACCCCTAACGGAAACCTAAAAGAAACAAAATAAAAGCGAAAGCAAAGTCGCCACGCGACTGCCTGAAAGACACTCCATGCGTTGGTCGATTCCTCCCACCGTATCCGGGGAATTAAAAAAAAAAAGGCGGGAGCCGGATTTTAATCCGATTTAATTAGGGAAATCGGCCACACAGGGCAATTAATTGCAGTTGCTAAGAACGCTGGGAACGTGTAGACCAAGTTCCCGCGGCAAAAAGACGTGTTCAGATTGCTCTTCAGTGCACCTTTAAAAAATGCTGACCATCTCTTCCTTCGCTTCCTTGGCCTTCCTTTTGAATCAGTTCTCTTTTGAGTCAATTTTTTTCTGTTTCTTTTCTGATTTTCCTTTTTCTGTTACAGACCTCTCTGCAACACCTCACCCTGCAGCAATTACCGGTAGACCAAGAGCAAAAATGCACGTAGGCAGATTAATAAAGTGTGACAACCAGCATGATTAGATAAAAAGAGCAGACCTAACCAGCCTAGCACAATGGAGTTTCCAATCCAAAACAACATCCGTGTATGCGTGACCATTGCTGATGCATTCTTGCAGGCTGCACTCATAGCAGCTCTATCACAAGGGTACAAACTGACCCTGGACAATTCATTACACAGTTCCTGCACACTAGCACAGGGATATCCTGTTCTGCACCATTCAGCAAGAGCCGTGATAAAGCCTGTTTTCAAAGGCTATTCAAGGACTGATAGGAAGGTCCCGCAACAAAGGCAGTGTATTTTCCAGGCCGGTAATGCATTCTATACGATCTAAAATACCTGCCTAGATCGTCCACAACTGATATTTTCATCCCAGCAGTTGACAATGCACATCATGTGGTGTGGGTCTCCATTTCCTATCCATCACGTTCTTCCGTGCTCTCTGCCAATCGTCACGTCACCAACTAGCCCAGATGTCAATATTACCTCCGAGTTCCAGGCAAACATGTCCCTGATCGAGAACATGCATTATGTCCACCTGTCAATCACACAAACAGCAACTAAGAAAAACTGCATATTGGAACAATCTCCCACCTAATCTATCTGAACACATGGATTTCGTGAAGAGCTGGAACACTGTTTCGCAATGTTGGCATTCTCTGTTTGCTGGTTATTGGTTTTACGGCAAGAGCTGTTATCGCGAGCCCACGCTGAGCCCTCGTGTAACTGAAGCCAACCCAAGGCAATCCAAGCAGCCAAGAGAAAAAGAAGAGAATAAGAAGAGGAACAAAATGGAAGGGCAATGCTGTGGCTGAGGTGCACGGCTGATGTTGCTGTGATTGCATAATTGTGTTCACTCCATCTAACTAAGTCTGTCTGGTCTGGATCCCGCAACGACTAAGCATCCACAGCTGCGGCTCTCACTGAATGTTTCAACTAAGCCATAACCAAGTTTAGCCAGCAATTTTTTCTTATTGGTTACCTTCACTTAGTTTCTGTCGTTATAGCGTATGAGAGACTATGCTGCTTGGGCCAAAGCTGTGCCCAACAGATCTTAAAACAAGAAAAATTAAGCACAATATGGTCAAGATCAGGGAACAGTGAGCTATAGATTAAGAAATTTGTGTTCCAGTATAGCAACATGCCATTTTTACCAACAGTAATGCGTGGGCAAGTTTATAGAAAGCTAAAAGACACATAGTAGCGCATCTCATGAATTTTGAAGACCATGCCCTGTCAAATCAATTCTTCACCAGCCCCGATTGGTTGATTGCTTTCATATGCGATTCTGCTTTAACAAGAGGAAAGCAATGCAGCCAGTGCTGCAGAGATACCAGAATGCGAACTACCGCTCGCTTCACATGCTGCCTCGCCAGTACGCATGAAGCCATCTTGCTCAGTAACTTCAGAAGTGCAAGCCAAGCGGAAGCTCATTTTTACTCTTTCTGAATGGGGAGGCTTTCACGTCTTGAGAGGGCAGCTTCACTACTTGGCAGCTTAAAGGGGGACCGCAATGTTTTCTTCCATTGCATATTATTTTAGCACAAACGATTCTTCCACCTTCCCAAAGACCATTGGAAAAAAATGTTATAAAAATTGGAGCATGGAAACAAAAGTTACTCAACTTTACAAAACTCCAAATAAAAGACCAGATGAAATCGCTTTCACTCGCCTATTGCACTCACCCATAGCCAAGGCTTGGCGCTACCAGTCAGAACTGCACCTTGTGCATGCGCAGCAGAAGCTTGCCTTGCAAAGGCAGCTTGCAGCTGCGAATTTCGACGTCGTCGTCGTTTCATGTATGCATCACCGACGGGAAGGCGCGACTAAAGGGCACAGCCACAGCAGGACTCCCCAGTGACTGCTTGGAGTAGTCCCTTTAGTGCAGGGGTTGGAAAGCTTACCCCCTGTCTCCCCATCCCATCCCACCACCATCCCATTTTACCATTTTCCCGTTTGCCATTTTCTTTCCACATTCTGGCCCATGGTGTCCGCTGACTTCTTTTTTTTGTTTGCTGCGAAACCATTTTATGGCTCAATAGCAATGAAACCTGGCGTCGGCGTCGACCACCAGCGGTGGTCCCAAATATTTTAGATGACGTCACCGTGGTATCAAATAAAAAATAAAATTTATTGCGAAGGTGGGGGGAACTGAGCCCAGGACTTTCAGATTGCGAGGTGAGTACACAACCCATAGGCATGAAACTGCGTTGCTCCTTGGCGAACAAAAGTGAACCTAATATAGGTGTTGCCTTAAGACTATGCTAATGAGTAGGTGGGTGATTAGAAAGGAAGAGAAAAAAAATAAAAATTAACAAATAAAACAGCAGAAAGGAAATGAAAAATAAAAAAATGGAAAAGAACTAAAAAAAAAAGAAACAAATGGTTGGTTGGTTTATGGGGTTTAACGTCCCAAAGCAACTAAGGCTATGAGAGATGCCATAGTGGAGGGCTCCGGAAATTTCGACCACCTGGGGTTCTTTAACGTGCACTGACATCGCACAGTACACGGGAATTCTAGCCGCCGCGGCCGGGATCGAACCCACGTCTTTCGGGACAGCAGCCGAGCACCAAAACAAATGCTTATGCCTTCAAAGCCTTCAAAGCACGCAAGTGGTCTTAAGCGCCCACCGTAATTTTTTTTTATGCACTAGCATTTGAACCCCATTTTATCAAAATCTGACCGTCGTTTGTCAGAAGCCTCCCTCGGGTCAGAGTTTAATGGGGAGAGGGCGGACGAGGGGAGACTCAGCAGCCAATCAAATAGGGAAAGAGGGAGGAGGGATGAAGGAAATGGGAAAGCACAGTCTGAGTACGGTGGCCTTCAGTATTCTTTGAGCGGTCAGACGCAGTTTGAGCGGTCAGAAGCGGTCAGACGTGTACTGAACATACTCCTCATATCGCCAAAAGGGCTGCACTTGCAGCCACTGAATGATGCAGGTTAAACCAGCAAACCAAAATTTTAATGACTTGCTGTGATTTCAGTCCACTCACACACACTGGTCACAAAGTGGGGTCATGAACACTAAAGGAATCACATTAATCATCTCTAAATTTTTCCGCTTTCTTCCCAGTATCAGTAGTCTAAACATCAGAGCTCCCCTCAATGATAGTTCAAAGCAAAATGGAAAATGTTGCCCCTTTATGTTCTTACTACTTTTCGATTGCTTGTAGTGCTTCATTTGAGTTTCCAATGCAAAAAGCTTACAATACTCACACACAACATTTTCGGATTCATTTCTAGAGTTTGAAAGAATAAAGTTCCTCAAATATGCAAGATTGGTTCATTTATTGGTGTTTAATGTCCCTAAGCGACTCAGGCTATGAGGGACGCCGTAGTGAAGGGCTCCGGAAATTTCGACCACCTGGGCTTCTTTAACGTGCACTGACATCGCACAGTACACGGGCCTCTAGAATTTCACCTCCGTCAAAACTCGGCTGCCACGGCCGGGAACGAACCCGGGTCTTTCAGGTCAGAAGCCGATGCGCAATAACCACTGAGCCACCATGGAGGCTCCTTTCACGTGGTTCTAATTTCTTGGTCAGCAACATTCAGAAGGGTGAATATGAATGCTACAGTATAAGGACACAAGACAGCCCATTCTCATAAGCGTGATATAGGAAGCCAAAATAACATTTCTGGCCAATTAACCTTTGTCACAATGGCTGAATATTCAGTGCACGTTTCTTTCTAATAAATCTCTATCACAATACATCATTACATGAGGCACTCCCAGCGCTTCAGCTCCAGTTCAGCCATAACATACCGTATTTTCCGGTGTATAAGACATGGCTTTTTTTCAAAAATCTTGCTGGTGCGTCCTGTACAAGGGTGCACCTTATGCGCCAATTTTTCGTTTTTTTTTTTGCGAGTTCAGAAATTACTCAGGTTCTGCCAATTTTTCATTTTTTTTTTTTGTGAGTTCAGAAATTACTCAGGTTCATGTTCAAGCTTTTTTGACCGAAAAAAATATCACTACCAATGACACGGTTGTAACACGGTTAATACTTCAATACGGGGACTGCCACCTGCAACTTTCTTTTAGGTGAACTTTATAATGAAATGGCGGGGATGACGACTTCCGGGATCACAAACACACGACCGTTTCGGAGGCCCTAAGCAAAAGTAATGTGAAATGCCAAAAGATATCGACAATCGCGCTTCTTGCCATTGTCAAGACAATCCGGTGTTCTTTTTTAGCCACCCTTTGCAACTTTGTTTGCTCTGTGTACGTAGTTGCCTCCAGAAATGGACAAACTTTTTGATACCGCATCCGAAGATGAAAACTTCGAAGGTTTTAAGTAGAAATAAAATGTTGTTATGGACATATGGGAGAGTTCTTTCGTTTTTTCTTATTTTTCTAAAACGTAGGCGAGTATGGCGTGAGTGTTACCTTTTCCGATCACTTAGCGTTGCTTAAGAATTTCTCACAGGTACGGTGAATTTCGCAATGTTCGCGCAAGCGTGTCTAATTAAGCCTCACTAGCCTAACTGGGTAAATTGGGGTGCGTCTTATACATGGGTGCGTCTTATATATCAACTTTTTCAATGACAGCCGGCATATATAGCAGGTGCGTCTTATACAAGGGTGCGTCTCATACACCAGAAAATACGGTACATGCTCACAAAGCGACTAAGCAAGAGAGCATCATCTGCGGCTGACCGGTAAGCATACCCTGATGCTAAGGCGGGGCCCAGCACCGGCACATGTAGCCCATTGCCTGTTTGTCTGAAAGCCAGCTAGACCTGCATAATAAAATAAATATTGCTGCAACTGCACTGTGACTGGGTTTCGAATCCACGGTGGCACAAACAGATCAACTTCGCTGGTCACTGCACGAGAGCACTATGCTATCGTCACAACCAATCAGCCTCGCGTTTAACTGCCATTCTCTCGCGCTTTGCACTGCATGTTGTCATCTTGTTCAACTTCCATCTGTGCGCAATGGATCCAAGACATGCCGCTGTCACAGTGCCTTCTTGAGGGGCACTAAGCAGTCTCAAAATTTTATTGTGTGCTACCACTACCAGTCACTCTCTTGAAGGAATAGTGCAAAAAGCGAATCGGCACAGAAAGCCAGCGAGCTATGCGCTGTGGCATAGGCGGAGTTGGCTTGGTACTGACCAGCCAACTTTTTTCGCCGCCACCAGATGGCGCTACTATACCTCCCAATCTCCAGTATGGGAGGCCTGTACGCTGCCTCCTGGAGGAAAGCCATGTTAGGGCACTTGTGCACAATCTCCCCATGTGTGTTTGTTCAGCAATAAGCCACAATAGTTATCTATACCATGCACAAACTTAACATCTCATCACTTTGATTTTGTTTCAGGATGCCATGCACAAAAGTCAATCTAGCACGAGCATGCAGGTTAAAAATAAGCCTGGTGACTGTAGTCACGAACAGTGTTGGCAAGTTGGTGACACACTAAATGCCGTGTAAAGAGGGAAGCTGTCAGCTGAATCCTCTTTGACAATGCTGCACTATGCACAACAGGATGTCCACACTGTCTCACTCTAATTACCTATTGTTTTACACTCCACTCGGCAGTTCCTACATCCCATATCAGACATGCTGCACCCCCAACGCAATTTCATGGCATCACCACGTTTCCCTTTTTTTTTTTTAGAGTGCAAAGTAATTCGCACACTGAAATTTTATCTGAGAGCACAGTACTATATACAGTCAAATCCGGGTATATTTAACTTAGAGGGGACCATGAAATAGTTCTGTGTACTGATAATTCTATAGATAAAAAATGGCAATAGATAAACTTACCTCTAATCTAGAAGTAAGAGTACATTTTACCCATGCTAGTGACGTGCCTTTTGCAGCAACATGCCGCCCACTGGCAGGCGGGCAGAATACTGCTCGCCAGACAGTGGCATTGAAGACGCTGCTTTGGAACTAGCCGCTGCCTATCATTTATAAGATGTCTATTCCTATAACCAGCGCACTATAAATAGAACAATCTCATTACAGTTTTAGTAAAGATAGTTTCTGCAATGCCTTCGGTATTGTGATGGGCATGCTATGCGAAGGCCACCGCTAGTCTTTGGTTAGGTTGGCTTCACCACATGATAGCAATATGGTCTGCGAAGTGAATGCAAGAGACCGAACACCACACTCAAGCACACCTCACATTCATCTTGTCACACTGTTTCACAGAGCTAGTGCTGCCAACAGGTGCCCAAGGCTGCAAGAAGTGATCGAAGAGTGATGTTAAGGCAGGTGTCCCTTGGAGGGGCACGGTTAGAATGTTCTGGTGATACGATTTGGAAAAACAAAAACAACAGTGCTATGCTTTCACATGGGATTCTCAAAGGGATGTGCTGACTGTTCAACTTAAACAACAATTCTATATAGCTCGGTTTGATATATCTGGGCTCGACTGTACAGTATGCATTCACCCAGTCCCAACCTGTTCTTCTCACTAACTGGTCAATGAGCAACATACGCTGATTACAGCCTTTCAAAGCTATTTCAAGAGCTGCAGATGCTATATGAAATTCTGCAGCTTCAAACGATCCAATCATAAGTATGCAAGTTCTCAGACAGCACACCGATTCTGCATGCAAAGTAGGTACTATTTGCTAACGACCAAATGCCTAACTGGGGATGCCTGATCACGTTTTGATATTTAAAGTAAACAGACACAGGGCGCAGATCAAGCGGTTACGATTGTTTCTGAAAAACAATACCATGCGTGCCCCAAAATATGGGAAAAATTTAATCCAAACCCCACTCACACTCCCTCCAGAAACAGCCATTCTCCTTGACTGCATGGCTTGAAGTACCCAGTTCCCTCACATAAATCCCCTCGTTGGCGACAAAACTTGACTACCTGGAACGTAAAACGCCATTTACTGCTCCATCTAGGCACATTAGACTGACTGACGGGGGATGCACTGCTCCTGGCATCTGGCCGCCTGTACACTGAGCCATTAGCTTTCCAAAATAAACGCCGCCGCGGTGGCTCAGTGGTTAAGGTGCTCGGCTGCTGACCCGAAAGACGCGGGTTCGATCCCGGCCGCGGCGGCTAGAATTTCTTTGGAGGAGAAATTCTAGAGGCCCGTGTACTGTGCGATGTCAGTGCACGTTAAAGAACCCCAGGTGGTCGAAATTTCCGGAGCCCTCTACTACGGCATCTCTCATAGCCTTAGTCGCTTTGGAACGTTAAACCCCATAAACCAAACCAAACCTAAACCAAACCTTTCCAAAATAAAGAAGTAGGACTTCAGCTATGACACAGAGTCCAATCGACTTTTTCTTGCGAGGAATGTGTCGTGTAGTCTTTCACTTAATTCGTTCGTTCGTTCGTTTTCGTGTCACAGCTTCATCGCAAGTTTGACAGCCCACAGTTTCAGCAGTGAGAGAAATTTTAGCGCCATTATAAGTTTACTGCATGTAAGTACCCCGCGTTACACAGCTCCGCTGTTACAATGATTAAGCTTTAGCACAGCCTGACTCAAACTTTGCTATTGTGACTTGTCTCATCCAGGTGACAAGCAGTTCTGGCCCTCATTGCCCCTATTCTAGCAAGAAGGAGATGGATAGCGCTTTCAGAGACTAGTCACTTGACAAGTGAAAGAAACGTCTGGAGGAGGGCATGGCTGAGATGGGTGACAAAACTGCTTGACTGAGACGGCTGCAACTCGCCTGTTAATGACACCTTCCAAAATAATTAGCTCAGGTTTAGCTCTGGTTGAACCGGGCAAGTTGCGTAAGCAAGCAGCAACTGTTTTGCCCAAGGCGAACGCGCGTATTTATTCCCCGTTTCCCTCCCGCTTACTCTCTCCACATTCCGACACATGCATCGAAAGCGCACGACTAGGCGCGCATTGACGGTCCTGCGTGGAGCGTGGCTGAAATGGTTGCTATGGCAACGGTGCTCCATCTGTTTGACCTCAGCCACCGCCGGGAGCTATGCGACAGCTCGAAACCTGGCGCAGTATTGCTTACACAATAAAAACTATTGCCACAGCAAGTTCCTTGGACAATGGGTCACAACTTTCTGTTTGAAGCTTTTGTGTGACAAAAGGGTGAACCCACAAAATGAGTGCAGCTTGGGTTACACTGGAACTGCGTGGCAATTCTTGTTACAGGAAGTCCAGATGCAGATTTAATGAGGTGCTGCCCACTCCACTTCCAAGTGGGAGGTCTACTATCCTTATATTTTGGGCTAAGAAACTTCAAGAAGTGCATTTTGGGACACCACCGCAGATGCTACCGGCAAGAGACGTCCATAAATCCGCCTATGGGTCATCATCATCATCATCAGCCTGACTACGCCCAGTGCAGGGCAAAGGCCTCTCTCATGTCTCTCCAATTAATCCTGTCCTTCGCCAGTTGCGGCCGCCATTATATCCCCACAAACTTCTTAATCTCATCTGCCCCCTGCTACATTTGCCTCCTCTTGAAACCCACTCTGTTACCCTTAAGGACCAGTGGTTATCTTGCCTTCGCATTAAATGCCTATGGGTAGGTGAAGGTTATCCAGAGCCTTCCACTATGACACTCGTCATAGAGCTCAGGTGCTAACAATGGCACACAGAAACTCCACTTGTTTGTTCTCTTCATCAAGGCCTGCCTCATTTATATCAGTTCGGGCATTTTCTTTGTCTCTGCATTTCCCATAAGGAAGGAATAATCTTCCCAAACATGGTTACCATTGAGCCTAACCCTTTCCGATTCAGGCAGCTACTACAGTCAACTCTTGACAATTTGAACTGGAAGGGGGCAAAAGATCTATTTATATTATGTGGAGTTTCAATAAGGGGAGTCTTTTTGATACTCTTTATGCGTGCAGAGCCAAAGCATCTGTTTTAATAAGCTGTCAGTTCAAATTAAGCAAGATTGAATTGGCAAGGTTCCACCATAACTGACCACTTCAATTACGAGCAGCAACTTTTGCTCGTGCTCCGTCCTTGATTAGCCTGTAGTGCTCCAGCGCTACCCGTTCACTCTGCATTGAAGTACACTGCGGCCATATTTTGCTTCTTTTTTTTATTAGTTTGACTTTTCACCTCTCATGTTGCTGATTGTTTTCCTTTTATTCTCATAATCACTTATTATTTATACGTAAGTATATGACAGCTGATTAACTATCGTATTGTTACGGGGATGTTACGGTATTATCGTTACGGTAAGTCTATATTGGCGGCTGCTCTGAGATAGCCAGCCCTCAGCTCAGACTCCAAGGGCCCAGCTACCCACTGTCAACGTCGTCGTCGTCCAGCGCACCGCCACTTCTTCGTTCACGATTTGTTCACTTATTCAGTAACCAGTTCACCGGTTACGAAGCAGATGACGAAGAAGCGGGCTGTGGCGCGGGACGGAGCGCTTGCGCTAGGCCCGCAGCCATTAAAAATCATATTTCATCGGTCATCATGTCGTTCTGTTCCTTGGCTTGCCACCACATATCAGTGTCTAGCACCCCAATATGTAATGTTCCACATGAGACTTTCAAGGTCAAAGAAATGATGACGGCATGACTTACACCTGACCAGCTCTTCCTGAAATGTACACAGCTGCTGGAAACAGGCAGCACATGGATGGAACAACCGAAACTACTGCTTAGCAAGGTTGCGGGAGCTAGCAACCACTAATAACCGCCAGGCAAAACACAAAAAATGACGACGCGCTATGGGTGTCAATGCGTGTTAAGGAACTGCAAGGGGTAGAAATTAATGTGGAGCCCTACACTGCACCTATATCTCTGTCTCCTGTCACTCCCACCTCCATCCTCTCCTTCATGGCACTATACTCCGTTTCATACAGAGCAGGCAACGCTGCCAAAGCTAGTGCGCCTGTTCGTGCAGGCTAAGTCCGCACGCAATAAGTAGTTCGCGATACAACCAAAGTGAATGCAAAACGTATTTCGTAGCGACAAATCTTAAGTGCCGTGACTGGCACCTCTCCGACTTCGTTTTACCTCTTGCAACATTTTCGTCCTGCGACTCGTCAAGATTTCGAGAAGCAAAAAGTACACACGGCAGTATGATATGCGGTTGGTGGGGCGAATCACCACTACTAAATCCGCGCCAAAAAAGTAGTTCACACTCTGTGAAAATTATGACCAGACAGCCCGAACACTGAGCGCCTCACAGCTTCGACCGTGATTACCGTGATCACAACTTCAACAATGCTACTACATCGTTTTCGGAGTGGATTCCAAGAGAAGGCAAACTTAGCAGGGGTCGGCAGAAAGTTAGGTGGGCGGATGAGATAAAGAAGTCTGCGGGGATACAGTGACCACAACTGGCAAAGGACAGGGTTAATTGGAGAGACATGGGAGAGGCCTTTGCCCTGCAGTGGATGTAGTCAGGCTGATGATGATGATGATGATATCGTTTTATACTGCTTTTTGTATTCGTCCAAACAATGACTGGAGTTTCGAGAAGAACGAATGATAAGTGGCGGAGTAATATAGCTTCGCGGACGCAATATTTCAGCAACCTCCGCAGCTTTGCCTGCTAGATATGAAACGGAGTATAGCATGTTCAGGCATCTAACCTAAGCAAGATGCATGCACTGATTCTGTCTTGCTTTCAATCCAGCTCAACAAGAATAACAAGCTTACAATTTCATAATCGCTGACACAACCATTTTGAAACAACTTTGCATTTTTTTGGTGCCGAGGGGGCGGGGAAGAAAGCAGCACAATGCTGGCAAGACAGGAACGAATGAAAGAACCACTGAGCCGACAACACAAATTGCAATACACATGTGACAGGCTGAGAGAACTGATCTACAGTTCAGAATTTTTTCTTTCCTGCAAATGCAAGAAAACCTGAACTCAAGCAGCTATTCACGTGGTCGTTTTTCTGGAAGCAAGCAAGGCAAAGCTGCGTGGCGCTTCTTGTCAACATAAAAAAATTCCAGAGGCTGAAAATTCTCACTTGCACTCCTGTGTCTTATTTAAGCAGAATATTTTTAAATGTTTCCTATTTCATCGAGAAAAAATTTGTCTAACTCACTCAGAGTGAGTCAGACATGCTGAGGAAGTCGCTGGGAAATGAAGCAGGAGGTCACACCTCCCTCCCCCCCCCCCCCCCCCCCCCGAGCAATGAAATGCGGAACAGACATTACCACCGCCCACGCACTTCCAGCAATCTACGCACGCTCGCCACAGACCGCTTCCAGCGACAACATGGTTTGCTACGTGCCCCAGAGCAGTGAGGTAGCTTGGGACTGCAAATGTACAGCTGCCAAAACAACTGCTCTCAGCGTGACAGGACAGACGAATCCAGCGCAGCGCACCAGCTGTTTCAAGGCACCTTCCGGTCTCACTCTATGCACAAACAGCGCGAGGGCCTGACAAGCTGAACGAGCTGGCAAGAGAGGCAGCGGGATAACAACTACATGCTCTAATCTGCATAGATATTGCACATTAATAAAAAGTGATGCAATAAAAAAATAAAAACCATCAAAGCTAGAACCAATGGCATAAAACCGGTGCCAAACAAAGCATAGGCAAATTTCTTTGCTCCTGCTGGATACCGGCCTTTCACAAGAAATAGTTTTTTTTTATATATTTCTTATCTTTCCTCCATCACTACCACCTATACTTTGTATTTGCAGATTAAAAAACTAAGATCTTTAGTTCGGTGACCCCTCTGCAGCTTTACTTAGCTTTTCTTTTCTTTACCTAATCTTAAACTTTTATTGCACTCTACTGTTGTTTTTTTGTTTTCTTTCTGTGCTTAAAAAATGGTGTCTGTATTTTAATTTTCTCTCTTTTCTGCACCTCTGATTTTGAACAAAAATGTCATCAAAGTGCTTCGTGTGTCCCCTCTATGTAATACCCTCCCCGGAGGGCCTTCAGGGTATTTGAATAAATAAACAAATAAATAAATAAACCCATTAACATGCAATGCTAACTAGTCAAGTGTCACACCTTGATGTGCCCCAGCTAGCTATACAGCTCTACGTCGAGACTGCTAACTGCGCTGACTTTCAGAACTAAGCTTTGCACCAGGGAAAGTTTTGATAGCTCAAGCGATTAGTGCTCCACTTCATAGGTGCACCAAATTAAGAGTGAATGGCCCAGTGCTACACACGTCAGCAAAGCGTTGTTAAATAAGTTCATTCTTACAGTACAATTTCCAGCTTTTTCAGTGCTTCACGACAAGAACGCAGAGTCACAAAATGAGCAACCTGTAGCAACTACAGTTGTGAATTTAAAGTGCCGCCCACTAGCTTTTATGACTCGTAATAAATAATCAGTATTTCAATCTTTATAGAAAGGAAGATCAGGGGCTTTTTTTTAACATTTTGAGTTGGTGATCGAATTATGTTCCTCACAGTGCCCCTCTTTTCTTTACAATACCGTTCTTCAAAATACTGCGTAAAACAATTTTTCAAGCAGCAAAAATAGCAAACCATAACTGAAACTCGAACGCTGCTTCGAGTGATGCAGCAACGACATTACCAGTCTCGTACATTCTTTGAGTGACCAAAATGAAGGCTGAAAAAAAATACACCCATTAAAAAAACTTGGACAATGCTTAACATACCGTTAAAAGTACTTGGACAATGCTTAAGGGGTGAAGAGGGTCTTAGAAATAAAATTTTATTAATGAAGTTTCAACTACGAAAGCTTCAGGGA
This sequence comes from Amblyomma mixtum, assembly GCF_055824585.1. NCBI lineage: Eukaryota > Metazoa > Arthropoda > Arachnida > Ixodida > Ixodidae > Amblyomma > Amblyomma mixtum. The sequence continues at coordinate 100,837,712 of NC_143013.1, forward strand.
ACATGCATTTTTGCATGCCGATTCCAAATACGCAATTGAGTTTTATGTACAAGTCCTTATGCACTTATGCAATATGTTAGGTATCTTTTGCCGAGAGAGTGAAAGAAATTTTACTGTAGGGAACTTGTTAGATTGCATGCCATTGGTTTCTCTTGGCATTAAGCTATGCAATAAGCATAAAATTATCATCGTGCCTGTTATAGAAAGTGAGTTATAGGATTTTGAAATTGTCAGTTTCTTCCCGTTTGTGAAGTGGAAAACCAGTAGCCTAACTTCTATGATGGGCAGGATAATCATTTTGCCCTTATTGCATAGTTTGATGTCAAGACAAGCCAATGGCATGCGTCCTAGCAAGTTTCCTGCAGCAAAATTTATCGAAAGCTCTGGGCAAAAGTTACATAACATATTATATCTGTGCACAAGGGCTTGCTTTACACAAAATTAAATTACATATTTGGAATCAACACGCAAGAATACATGTTTCTTGAAGATTCCATTATTGTCACTTCATTAATAAAATATTTTTTTCTAAGACCAGCTTCGCCCCTTAACATACCCTTAAAAGTACAATGCAATAGTGCCAGAGATCCCTCTCGTGCAAGTACTACTTCTCTTGCATGGTCCTTGCACCATCACCGGTGCACTGGTTCTTGCACCATCACCGGTGCATTGGTTAAGTGATGCGCAACTATTCCAACAGCTGGCGGCTTCAGACACAGCTACCGGCGGGGTTTGTGGAACCAAGGCTGCTCTTCCTGAGTTCCCATAAGGCTCATTTTTGCATAGACAGTTTTTCGTGAGGCTGTGTACCTCTCGACCAGTGGGCTGACGCACAGTGCCATGACAGGCACGTGGCAAAGTGGCAATTATATTGTACCCCAAACCCATCAAATCTTCATTACTGTTTACTTGTTTGGGGATATACAATGAAAACTAACCTCACGAGGTTGATAACGCTACAGAAAAAAGCAATAAAATATGTTGAAAACGTTGCATACAATGATCATACAGGTTTCTACTTCTCATACTTCTCAAAGCATTCCATCCTAAAAGTGAACGAATTGTTTGAGTTGAAATTGCTTCCTTACGTCTTTAATGATTTCAAAGTTCATCCCACGAAATATGTACAGTTACACTCAAGTAGTGACGCGCCTTATAAATTAAGGCCCGTCAGTTACAGAGTGCCACTCGTAAGGACTAACTATGGAACCGAAATGCTTTCATATTTAATTCCCAATCTTCAAAATAAACACACACAGGCCATGGAAATTATTCAGAAATCTGTTACCCATAACTCCCTCAAAAGAAATGCTAAAACTTAACTCCTTGCTTATTTCAATGATTGAAAGGTTGTTCACACAGAAATTCTTGATGTCCCTGTTGTTCCACTAACTATGTGAATTCTCTTGTATTTCTCATTCTAATATGCCTTGTAGATATCTAGTGTATAATTTTGTCATTGCAAAAGTATGCCCCTTCCTCCTATTTTCTACCTTGTATAAATATGTGTTTTTTGTATAATGAGACCGTATGAAGTTCTCGATTCTTCTGCCGCCTGTACTGAGCATTGTGTTGGGTGCTTGGGCCCCGTCAGGCAGAGTACATCTGCCTTTTGCCTTTGTATCCGAGACCTTGTTGTCTGGAATAAAGAATATCTATCTATCTATCTATAACTGCATTGAATTTATTTGAACTAATTTCATTGCCACCTGCCATAATGGGAACGTTTCCCGCAACACGGTGGGCAGGGTGGCAAGTTGACCAACTGCTTTGCTTTTTTGCGATGCAGACAGACAAATGCCAGCTTTTCTTCACGAACGGGACCTGTAATGCTATTGCATTCAAATGATAAAAATGGCCAAACACACGACTGAAAAGCTTGTTCGGCATTCAGAAAGCAGGGATCAGCCAACGCATTGGTGATGTTTCTGATGTCACAAATGCAGTGTTACCCATAGAAATCACCAGAACTGAGGTGATGAAAACAGTCAACTTTAAAATCGGCTTCCACAGGAACAAAAATCACGCAGCTGCCAAATTTGGTGGAAAGGGTCAGGACAGACGGGAGATACTAAGGTAAATTTTTCCCCACACTGCATGAGCCTCAAAGAGTCCCCCCAAGTTGCCTGTATAGTATGTGGATTAAAAGAAAGCCTGTTGACCATCAGTACCTCTCCCGAGACTAAACAGGGGGAATATGTGCTGCCACTGAGCTTTACAACTGTGCTGGTGGCAAATTACACCACTGCATTTCGATTCTTGGATATTTTTCAACTCATCTGAACCGCAGTCAAAGCAACAACATTAATAAAGTTTAGTGTGAAACCAAAACCATTGTCAAGTAAGAATAGGTAATACTCCTGACCGAGATAATTCAAACAGCTACTGAGTGAAATTACCAGTGAAAACTCACTGAATTGTTTACCGACCAGCGAACTGAAGAATGCCGCCACATTTGGTACAACTACTATGCCTGATGTTTATCATCATCATCATCAGCCTGACTCCACCCACTACAAGACAAAGGCCTCTCCCACATCTCTCCAATTAACCCTACCCTGTGCCAGCTACAGCCAGCTTATCTCCACAAACTTCCTAATCTCATCTGCCCATGTGACTTTCGGCCATGCCCTTCTGCACTAGCCTTATCTTGGAATGCACGCCATTCCCCTAAATGAACATCGGTTATCTTGTCTTGAAATTACGGCCCCTGCCCAAGCCCATTCATTTTTGTTTTGATAAGGATTTCATTAACTCATGTTTGTTGCCTGACACGCTCTGCTCTCTTCCAGTCTCTTAAGGAACACTTAGGGCAACCCCATGCATTTATTAATCTCGGTAAAAACTGATCCCCTGGCACTTTCCGGCTATAATAACTTCTGTCGACCAGCAAAAGACTCATTCCTCGCTGAGAAAACTGGATTTACAAATCTTCCCGCCAGTCAATTCAAACTCGTGACATTGTTACCACAAAGGAAGCGTTGCCGCTGTTTTGAAGTGAACAGTAGTGAAGCGCAGCTTCTGGGATCCGCGCTCAAAAATCAACACGCACACTTAACTTGCAAAATTAGCTGATGATGACGACACCTGTATTTCGTTTTTTGAT